>NC_064850.1:143847613-144122613 GCF_024139225.1 Suncus etruscus
TCATACCCAGGAGTAACCCCTGAGCTCTGCTGTCAGATGTGGTCCTCTCTCCAAAAACAAAAACAAAGAAAAAATTTTTGAGGCAAGGGGCTGGAGTGATAGTAAAGTTGGATGCTTACCTTGCTTACCTAACATGCAACTGACCCAGGTTTGATCCTCCTCATCCCATATTGTGCCCTGAGCACCACCAGGAGTGATTCTTGAGTGCAGAGCCAGGAGTGATTCCTGAGTGCAGAGCCCTGAGTACTGCCAGGTGTGGCTCAAAAACAAAAAACAAAATTTTGAGGCAAAGCCATTTTTTTGTTTGTTTGTTTGTTTGTTTTTCAGGGCCACACCCGTTTGATGCTCAGGGGATACTCCTGGCTAAGCGCTCAGAAATTGTCCCTGGCTTGGGGGGACCATATGGGACGCCGGGGGATCAAACCGAGGTCTCGATCTTTCCTTGGCTAGCGCTTGCAAGGCAGACACCTTACCTCTAGCGCCACCTCGCCGGCCCCTGAGGCAAAGCCTTTTAATTTGACATGTATTTATAGAGTTGTTTCATTAACATTTCCTGAAGATCTTCTTGTATGCTTAAAGGAAGAAGCATGAAAAGTTTGTTCATCTGGTAGGGAAATATGAACATCTCTTCAAATTACAATTTTCTAATTTGAACCCACATGTTTAGAGACCTAGGAATGCAGTTTCATGCATTTAGATGAAATAAAAAGCATTGTTATGTCTATGGTAATAGATTTTTTAACTCTTCATTCTTTAAAATGTTATAATTTTAGTATTATATATAAAAATAACCAAAATTATATTCTTTTTTTTTTCCAGATGTGTGGTTTTTAACAACAGAGGAGTGGCAGGGGAGAATCTTTTGGTAAGTACATTTAAATAAATGACAATAGCGTGATATTTGGAAGAGTAATTTTCAGTTTTTGTAATAAAACATGAATTTTCATTTTAAGTTACTTAAAATGTGAAAAATACAAGTTAACTGTGAAATATATAAATAAGGAAAATAGGAAATTTATAATGCCCACAATTATCTAGCCAGGGAAACGTCCTTAGTCTATGTTTATCTATATTTTATGTATAAATGAAAAATCATTTAATAAAAATTGCGGTTCTATTTAGTAACTTGTATTTTATTTGTTGTGTATTTTTCCCCTTCCTTCTCTTTGTTGTTTTGTAATGCTGTACATAATTTCAGTTATAGTGCTTGCAAGGCTTGCATACTTCAGTTGTGTTTGAGCATAACGTTGTAATACTCCAAGTATTGGAGTACATTGACTGCAATGCATTGATTGCAGTGCTCACACACCAATAACTGGGTCATAGTGCACTAGACTTTTTACACTTTTTACACTTGGTTGTGGTACCAGGAGTTGTCCTTCTTATGTGGGACAGTGCTGAGGATCTTAACTCAAGGATCTTAACTTATTAACTGTTAGGAAAGCTCTCTATCACTAAGCTATCCCCTAAGCCCAGCACAAACTATAGTGCAAACTACATACTACATCATATTTATTGCTGAACATAGTACATCAATTGTATTTATCTATAGTTTCTAATATGAAACAAATTTTCTTTAAAAATTACCTAGTGATTCATGTGCTCCCAGAGCCTATGTGTCAGTGCCATGCACATGTATGTTTTTTTTGTGTTTTTTTTTGTTTTGTTTTGTTTTTGGGCCACACCCGGCATTGCTCAGGGGTTACTCCTGGCTGTCTGCTCAGAAATAGCTCCTGGCAGGCACCATATGGGGTGCCATATGGGGGACCATATGGGGGACCATATGGGACACCGGGATTTGAACCAGCCACCTTTGGTCCTGGATTGGCTGCTTGTAAGGCAAACACCACTGTGCTATCTCTCCGGGCCCGCACATGTATGTTGTTGGTGCATGCACATAGTGTCCCACATACCTGTCACCAGCATCTCTAGTCCTGAGATATCTATTTTCCTACTTTCACACTGGGATGTGTACTGGGGTGCTCTCCACCTTTGGAGAATCCCGCATTCTCTCTTTCTCCTCTCTCTCCCCTTCCTCAGTATTTCTGAATAAATCCATTTTTACTTTTTCTTTTTTAAATCCGTTTTTACTTTAAAAAAAATTTTTTTACGTAGTATCAGGCTGGAAAGATAGTACAATGCATGGAGCAGTTGCCTTGAACATGACTGACTTGGATTTGATCCCCAGAACCCCTTATAGTCCCCTGAGCCCACCAGAAGTGATCCCTGAGTGCAGATCTAGGAGTCAGCTCTGAGTGCAGCCAGGTGTGGGGAAAAATAAAAATAAAAATAAAGAAAAATTTACTTTTGCCAACAGAGTAACTATATTATATGACTATTTGTCAGCTGAAGTTTACATAGAAAAAAAATATCATGTACATCTTTTTTAAGACCTGATACTTCCCTCTGAGGTCTAGAAATTTTCCTATAGTAGATGTCCTCTTAGAAAATTATATCTAGTGTTCGGGGGCCTGGAGAGATAGCACAGCTACGTTTGCCTTGCAAGCAGCCGATCCAGGACCAAAGGTGGTTGGTTCGAATCCCGGTGTCCCATATGGTCCCCCGTGCCTACCAGGAGCTATTTCTGAGCAGATAGCCAGGAGTAACCCTGAGCACCGCCGAGTGTGGCCCAAAAACAAAAAAAAAAGAAAAAAAAAAAAAGAAAAGAAAATTATATCTAGTGTCAAACTTCTTTTTTTTTTTTTTTTTTTTTTTTTGGTTTTTGGGCCACACCCTGTGATACTCAGGGGTTACTCCTGGCTATGCGCTCAGAAGTTGCTCCTGGCTTCTTGGGGGACCATATGGGACGCCGGGGGATCGAACCGTGGTCCGTCCTAGGCTAGCGCAGGCACCTTACCTCCAGCGCCACCGCCCGGCCCCAAGTGTCTAACTTCTTAGTAACTGAAAAATACATTCACTAAACGTTTTTGGAAGTATGTCAATGTTTAGTTCTTTACAAAGGGCAAAGGCAGTTCTGCCAGAATTGAAAAAAACATTTTGGGGAGCAGTTATTGATAAGAATGTCATTAAATTGATAAACATGGCTATAGAGAGAGCTCAGTGAATTGTGTGCATACTTTATATGCAGGAGGCCTGCATTCCCTCCCATTACCACATGGTTCTCAGAGTACTTCCAGAAGTAACCAACCACCCCTCCCTCCCAGCACGGAGCTGGGAGTCTCCCCAGTACTGCTGTGTGTGTCCCTCTTCAAACAATATACATATATATTTATAAAACAAAATTATGCTTGTTTAAATGTATAATACCATCACTAGATGCTGGTATTTTGTTTGTTTGTTTGTTTGTTTGTTTTTGGGCCACACCCGGCGGTACTCAGGGTTACTCCTGGCTGTCTGCTCAGAAATAGCTCCTGGCAGGCACGGGGGACCATATGGGACACCGGGATTCGAACCAACCACTTTTGGTCCTGGATTGGCTGCTTGCAAGGCAAACGCCTCTGTGCTATCTCTCCGGGCCCGATGCTGGTATTTTTTAATTTATTAGAGAAAAAGAGCTTCTGTATTTTGTTTTGCATTAACTTGGACTATGAGGGACTCTAGATAAATATGATCAAAAGCTGAAGTTATGGGACCAGAGAGATAGCATAGAGGTAGGGTGTTTGCCTTGCATGCAGAGGGATAGTGGTTTGAATCCTGGCATCTCATATGGTCCCCCGAGCCTGCCAGGAGCAATTTCTGAATGTAGAGTCAGGAGTGACTCCTGAGCACTGCTGGGTATGACCCAAAAACCAAAACCAAAACAAACCAAACCAAAACAAAACAAAAAAGCTGAAGTTATAAAGTGTTTATGGTCTTACTCAACTGCCTCTTAGTAAATTCATGGGAAAATTCACATTTCCAGACTTTCAGGAATATTTTAGACAGATGATAGGTATTCTTGAAAAATTTGAATTTGTCATTGTGGCCAGGAAGTAGACAAATCATTTTTGAACAACTATTATCTATGACTTATCCTTCTTGGTGTTTCCAAAACACAAAATTGGAATAAACATAGTCTGAGGCTCTCAAAAAAATAATGAACTCCAAAGTAAAGTCCATTGGGTTCCATAAAGTGAGCAAAAAAAAAAAAAACTATCTGTTTTGCAAGATGTGTTGTATGCCAATTAACCAGGGCAAACATATTTACTCAACAAACCCTGACAGGCAGGAACTTTAAATTCAGTTGCAAGAGAGTCAAAATTCATTAAACATTATAAATAATATGCATACAGTGCTAAGTATAATCATACAAAATTTGTGAAAGGCAGGGGGTAGCTAATTGCTTGGAGAAGATGGGGAATATAGAAGGTATAGTTGAATTGGGTCTTGAAGATTGTGGTATTGAACCAGGAGAAAGACTAGCTAGAAAGGCTTACTTGGCATAATAATCCAGGAATTAAAGAGTATGGGATAAGGGCCATAGAGAGTAGGTAGGACACTTGGCTTGCCCAACACTGATCTGAGTTTGATGCTCAACTTCCCATATGGTCCCTGAGCACCACTAAGAGTGATTTATAGTGCAAAGCTAAGAATAAATCTTGAGGGCAAGAGCAATAGCACAGTGGGTAGGGTGTTGACTTGCACACAGCCAAACCAGGTTTGATCCCCAGCATCCCATATAATCTCCCAAGACCACCAGGAGTGATTTCTGTGTGCAGACCAGGAATAACCCCTGAGTGCCAAAGAGCATGGCACACACTAAATAAATAAATACATACATAAATACATAAATAAATAAATAAAACAAAACAAAGTATGTAATAGAAAGTACATACCTGTGGAGAAACAATACCATTGATATTTTTTTTGGCCAATGATTTTTATACAATATTTATTGAGCCCTTAGAATGTTATATTACTTTATAACATTAAAACAAGGCAATGATTTAGGTAAATATAATCATCATTACCCTCAATTTTTTTGCAAAAAGAAAATGAGGTTCAAATGATTAAGAACTTTCCCTAAGGCCAGATAGAATACAGTGGGAGGGGCACTTGCCTGGCATGCTGCTGATCTAGGTTTGGTTCTGCAGTTATTAAAAATAAAATTTTGGGAGCCAGATCTGAAGTGATAGCACAGCAATAAGGCATTTGCCTTGCACGCGGACAAACCAGGATGGACCTAGGTTCAATATCTGGACCTAGGTTCAATATATGTGGTCCCCTGAACCTACCAGGAGCGATTTCTGAGTGCATAGCCAGAAGTAACCCGTGGATGCCACTGGGTGTGACCCCCTCAAAAAATTTTTTTGCGAGCCGAGCAATAGTACAGTGGAAAGGTTCAGGGCTCACTCTTAGCTCTACTTTCAGAAATCACTCCTGAGAGGTCATTTGCAGTGCCCTGGAATGAATCCGGGTTGTCTACATGTCTGCATTCTACAAGCCATACTATCTCTCTGATCCTATAATTTAATATAATATATACTTCTTGAATCCTAATAAAATACAAAATAAGATAACTTTGGTGTTTGCATTCCTTCAATCTTCTTTTTACTTTAGAGCTATGAGCAGTTATTAGTTCAGGTTATAGAAGTTCTGTGTTTATTTTCCTCACCTTGTTCCAAAAAGAAATTAATATTGCTCACATTCAAATTAAGTCAGACCTTAGGGTAGGCATAAAAAAGAACAAAAGATGAATCAGCAAAAATCAAATAGGAAGAACTATGTCTCACTTGTTAAAAAAGCTAGCAAAGGTGAAATGCATTTTAAGATCAGCAGTTCTAAGAGTGAAAGAAATGCAGAAGTGAAAGGTTTGCTAAAATATTTTAGTGCTATTCTTAGAATTTATAAGGATTTCAGTGGTGCTTGCAAAGAACAAAAAGTAGAAAATTTCCACCATATTGTTCTCATTTGCAGTCAGTTATTGTCGGGGGGGGGGGGGGGGAAGGGGGGGAATGAGAGGCATGCTTGTTTTCCCTTGTCTGCAAGCATGGGAAACAGATGATCCTGATCCTCAGATAGTCCAGTTGAGGTGCTGGGAATCCTGCAGGTCGGGGATACATTTTCCTTTACTCTGCAGATTGCCTTTTAAGATAAGAATGAAAAGCTGGGTCGGAGAGATAGCACAGCGGTGTTTGCCTTGCAAGCAGCCGATCCAGGACCAAAGGTGGTTGGTTCGAATCCCGGTGTCCCATATGGTCCCCCGTGCCTGCCAGGAGCTATTTCTGAGCAGACAGCCAGGAGTAACCCCTGAGCAACGCCGGGTGTGGCCCAAAAAAAAAAACAAAAAAAACAAAAACAAAAACAAAAAAAGAATGAAAAGCCAGTGAGATAATCCCCCACCCTTCATTCCTTCCTTTCCTTTTCTTCTTTTCTTTCTTTCACTTTCTCTTATTTTTTTCTCCTTCTGCCTTTATTTTATTTGGGGGGGGGGGACAAAGAGAGCACATCCAGTGGTGGCCCAGGGTTATTCCTGTTTCTTTACTCAAGAATAAAAATAGCATCATAATAATAAATAATAAATAATAAAATAGCAGTCTGTTAGAACTGAAATTTTTGAAAATTGGAAAATCTAGCTAATGCTTTCTAGCCATGTATCACCCAGTTTTTTCTGCCATACCTCCTACATAAGTTACTTTGCTTCAAATTCCTATAAGGGGTTCCATCTTACTGACTTCAGCCTTATAAACTTGAAAACTTCAGGCTTAAGGATCTTGCTTTGTATACTTTCAACCCATGTCCGATGTCTGGTATCACATATGGTCACCCAGCATCACCTAGAGGGACCCTTAAGCATAGAGTGAAGAGTAGCCCCATGAGAACCACCATGTACTGTCAATAACCCCTCTGCTCCCCTAATTAAAGATGGGGCTGGTTAGATGGCACAACAGGTAAAGTTGTTTGCCTGCACGTGATTAACTCAGGTTCAACCCTAGCATTCAATTTGGTCTCCCAAACTCCACCAGGAGCAATTCTTAAATGTAGAGCCAGGATAAAACACTTGGCATGACTGGGTAAAGCCCCCAAACCAAAAATAAATAAATAAAAAAAATTTTATAGGCAACACTAAAGATCTCTTTGTGTTACCTTGGAGCAAATAACATGGAGAAAATGAGTAAAAGGTTAGGGCCAGGGCCTGAGAGATAGCACAGCAGTAGGGCATTTGCCTTGCATGTAGCTGTCCAGGATGGACAGCAGTTCGAATTCCAGCATCCCATATGCCAGGAGCGAGTTCTGAGCACAAGGCCAGGAGTAACCCCTCAGCGCTGCCTGGTGTGACCCAAAAACCAAAAAACAAATAAAAATAAAAAAGGTTGAGGCCAAAAGCTACAGTATAGAATGTAGTACATTTGCCTTGCATTCAACCAATATGGATTTGATACCCCCCCAAATTAGTGGTTTAATTATATAAGAGAATATTTTCAACCTTAATTTATAAAGAGAGGAATGAAGTACTAATACATTTCACTATATGGACAGACCTTTTGGCACATTCCAAGTAAAAGAAATCACTCCCAAATATTCACATGTTAAATTAAGTTTTATTTTATTTTATTTTATTTTATTTTGAGTGGAGGAGGTTTGGGCCACACCTGGTAGCACTCAGGTCTTACTCTGGGCTATTCACTTAGGGATTACTACGAGCAGAGCTAGTGGACCATAGTGCCAAAGACCAAACGTGGATCAACCACATGCAAGGCAAGCACCTATCTCAACATCATAGATCAAGTTTTTTATTTTTTATTTTTTTATTTTTTTTGTGGAAATATTAGCTTTATTCGGTAGACAAGACTGAAGTCCAAAGACTCAGCTTCAGTTCCAGCAAAAGCCGATCAAGTTTTTTAAACTTTTCCACTCAGCCTCTTTTTATTCAAGAAATGCTACACAGCGGGCAAGCACTGCCAAAAATATTTCAAATTCGTTTCACACTTGATTTTAAATTCTTGGTTTTTGTGCATTCATTTGCACTGTTGCCAAATTCTCATGACCCTCAACATTCAATTACTTGGCCCCTTATGGGAACCCAACACAAATTAAGAAGTAAAATATCAGATGATTTTATGTATATAAAATGTCCAGTAACTAAATTTCTAGAGACTGGTGGCAGATTAGAGGTCCCCTAGAACAGTGAGAGGGAGTGACAGCTTATGGTGAAAAGTTTCTGTGGAGAACTGGGTTGATGAAAATATTCTAAGATTGTGATAATGGTTACATAACTCAGAATATACTAAGGGGCTGGAGCAGGAGCTTAGCAGTAGGGCATTTGCCTTGCATGCGACTGACCTAGGACAGACCATGGTTCAATCCCCGGTGTCCCATATGGTCCCTCAAGCCAGAGTATGGCCCAAAAAGCAAAAAAAAAAAAAAAAAAAAAAAGAATATAATAAAAAAATCAATTGTACATTTTATTATTTATTTTGGATCTCCTTAGTAATCAGGGGAACTTGAACTACCTCAGGCTGTGCATGGAAGCCATGTAGTGTTTCAGTTCTTTGAGCTACCTTTCTGGCCTAGAATTGTACCTCCTAAATGGTGAATTATTTGATCTGTGATTTATACCTCATAACACTGTTTTATGGAACTGGGGCTATGTCCATCAGTGTTCTAGCTTTGTGCTTAGGAGTGACTCTTGACAGTGTTTAGGGAATAATATGTGGTGCCAGGAATTCATGAGGGTCCTGCTGCATGCAAGGCAAATGCCTTACCCCCTTACTATTCTCAGATTCTTGTTTCTAGATACTACTAAAAAAAAAAAGCCTTGCAGAGACAGCATGGAGGTAGGGCATTTGCCTTGCATGCAGAAGGACGGTGGTTTGAATCCCGGCATCCCATATAATTCCCCGAGCCTACCAGGAGAGATTTCTGAGCATAGAGCCAGGAGTAACTCCTGAGTGCTGCCAGGTGTAAACCAAAAACCAAAAAAAAAAAAAAAAAAAAGAAAAAGAAAAAAGAAAAGAAAAGTCATGAGGCTAGAGAGATAGTACAACAGGTAGGACCCTTGCCTTCCATTGATCTGATCCAAGTTTGATCTACTGTACCACATATCAAACCTGAGCCTACCAGGAATGATACCTGATTGCAGGATTAAGAGTAAGTCCTTTCTTAGCACAGCCAGATATGGCCCCCAAAACCAAAAAAATTAAAAAATTAAGTAACAAAAATAGAAAGAAAACAGAAAAGTCTCCTTGGCAGGAGTGCAGTGGAGAGTGCATCTGTGAGCCCCAGCTCCACCGAAACAAACAAAAAGAAAAAAATCAATCTCATCCTCCTTCAGGTAATTTCACTTTCCATTAGAGCTTGAATCTGTAAGGGAGGCCAAAAGTGGATGTTGAAGCCAAAAATATTTTTTCAACCTGAAAGATACTTTAAAGTGTTGCTTAACTTCCACTTCTCAGAAGATGAAAAACTGTGATAAAATATGAAACCATTTGGGAGATCGCATGACTCCAGAGGGTGGAGTAGATGGATGCATGCCCATGTTGGCCCATGCTGCCACATGTTCCCTCAAGCATCACGAAGAGTAAACTCTATGCATCAAGCCAGGTATAGATTCTGAGAACAACCAGTTGTTGCCCCAAAAACAAAAAGAAAAAAAACTTGCAGCTCTAAGCAGACTAGTTCAGTGAGGTAATGTGTTTCTCATACTCTTTTGGTGCTCTCCTGGTTACGAAGCTTGTGCTTTTTCACATTCTTTGCATGTAGGGTGTTGGGAATCAAGTCCATGGCCTCTCAAGTGCAAACAATATGCTCTACAGCTCTACCACACCTTGCCGCTCATTTGCATTCTCTGTAGAGTGGGATGTTCGACCACACCCAGTGGTGCTCAAGGTTTACTACTTTTTTCCCACCTTGCAGAGCTAAGGGATTACTTCCTGGCTGTGTGCTCAGGAATCACTCCTAAGGGGGCAAGGGGACCATATGGGATGACAGTATGGAACCCCAGGTTTAACATCCTACCCTGCTGTATTATCGCTCTGGCCTTTGGGTTACTGCTGGAGGTACCCAGGGGACTATATTCAGTGCTGAGCATTGAGCCAGATTCAGCAGTGTACAAAGGCTTTTAATGATCATGGTGTTTTGTTGTTGTTGTTGTTGTTGTTATTGTTTCGCTTGTTTTTACTTTTGCCAGTTGTCATTCCCTTGTTGTTTTTTTTTTTTGGTTTTTGGGCCACACCCAGTAACACTTGGGGGTTACTCCTGGCTATATGCTCAGAAATCGCTCCTGGCTTGGGGGACCAACCATATGGGACACCGGGGGATCGAACCGCGGTCCGTCCTAGGCTAGCACAGGCAAGGCAGGCACCTTACCTCTAGCGCCACCACACTGACCCCATTATGTTTTCTTTTTAAAAAAATAATTTTAATTGAATCATGGTGAAATCCAATTATAAAGTTGTTCATGATTGAATTTTAGTATATATTTCCCACCACCACTGCCCCCAGTTTCTCCCCTGCATGGCCCCCCTCCCTGCCTCTATGACACATTTTCTTCTTCTTCCTCTCTCCTCTCTCATTCACTCTTTTTTTGTTTTGTTTTGTTTTGTTTTGTTTGGACCACACCCAGCAGTTCTCAGGAGTTACACCTGGCTCTGCTCTCAGAAAATTGCTCCTGGCAGGCTTAGGGTACCATATGGGATGCCAGGGATCAAATCTGCTCTAGCCCTCTCTCATTAACTCTTACTTATTTTCCCATTTAGACATCTCTGTGTCTTTGGGTGTTATTATTACCATACTATCATATATAGTGCACAAATAAGTGTAGTCTTTCTGTGTCTACCCCTCTCCCTCTGACTCAGGTTGCTAATCAAATTACTCTCCATAATATCCATATTAATGATTCTGTTTAACTATCTTTGCTATCTTTCCAGACTCAATCATTTACATTTTGGGGGAGAAGACCACACCCAGAAATTCCCATTGGTTACTCTTGGCTTTGCACTCAAATCACTTCTGTCCAGCTAGATCATATATGCTCCAGGTAGAACCTGGGTCAGCCTCATGCAAGTCAAATGTCTGATACCCTGTACAGTATTTCAGGCACCTTAACTCTTCTGTCATTTACATTCTCTGGAGGGAGGATGTGGGCCACAATCTACAATGCTCAGGAGTTATTCCAGGCTCTGCACTCAGGAATTACCTATATACTTTAGTATATGCCGACCCTACTATAAGACAACCACCCAATTTTACCCTAAAAACTGGAAAACTTAGTGACTCGAGTATAAGCCAAGGTGGAAAATGCAGCAGCCACTGGTAAATTGCAAAAATAAAAATATATACCCAAAACAATTACAATAATTGAGGAATCAGTAGGTTAAATGTTTTTCAATATTTATTGCTAAAGAAAAACTTTAAACTAGCAACAATAACTTTAAAACTTTAAAGTGCAGATAACCGTAGCTTAACAGGTAATCAAGCTAAATCATAAAAGTTAAAATTCTTTAAAACTGGATTCTTTCTCCTCCTCATCTGTATCTCCAAACAAAGCTTCAGCTGTATCTGATGTGAGGGTATCAGCATAGACATTGGCAGTATCACTGAATTCGCAGATATCATCATCACTGCTCTCGGTCTCATACAAAGTGCAGAATATTGTGGGTTAAATAGTTCAGTGGCATCCAGTTCAGTTCAGTGGCCTTCCTCTTCAGCTCAGCCAGGACTGTGGACAGAAAAAGACGACTGGAGTCTAGGTGCATTTGATTCACTGCGCATGCACGGAATCAAATAACCTGTATAAGCTGAGTTCGGGTTTTTCGGCACAAATTTTGTGCCTGAAAAACTTGGCTTATAGTCGAGTATATAGGTACTCCTGCTGGTACTCAGGAAACCATATAGGATGCTGGGATTGAACTTGGGTCAACCAAAAGCAAGGAAGTACCCTACCCAATGTGCAACACTCTGGCCCCCTATCATTTACATTCTTGTGAGTCTTTTGTTGTTTTGTTTGGTTCCATACCCAGCAGCACTCAGGATTATTCCTGGCTCTGCGCTCAGAAATCGCTCCTGGCAGTATCAGGAGACCATATAGAATGCTCAAAATAGAACCCAGGTTGGCCGCATACCTACTGTGCTATAGCTCCAGCCTTATTTATATATTTTTATTATTTGCTTTTTTTTTTTTTTTTTGCTTTTTGGGCCAACCTGGTGACACTCAGGGGTTACTCCTGGGTATGCATTCAGAAATTGCTCCTGGCTTGGGGGACCATATCGGACACCAGGATATCGCGCAGCCCATCCTAGGTTAGCATGTGCAAAGCAAACACCCTACTGCTTGCACTACCTCTCCGGCCCTTATTATTTACATTCTTTTTTTTTATATATATAATTTTTTATTTTGAATTATGAGAACAAAAGATGCAAAGAAAGAGGATAAGGTAAAGTTACAGTGGAAGGACAAACACCCATAACATAATTATCAGAAGAAGTCCCCTTGCTGATATCTTAACTTTGAACTTTCACCAAAGAAAGCTAAGATAAATAAAACAGAATCCATGTGCAATTACTTTGTCCCTCAAGTCCCCAGATTGTAGCACATTATAATATTTCTTAACAGCACACAAGGCAATCTAAAGCCATCAAACTTACGTAACTCCTTAAACGTTAGAGGCATAGTATTTTTTACATTTCAATGTACATGCATATTAACTTAAGTTAACCTCAAATTTTAAGTGGGTGCATTTTAAGGATTAGAGTCAAAGGAGCACAGTAAAAATGGTGTTAGAGTGGCAATTGTTGTTTGCATAGGCCCACCAAAATATGAGAGGCATGAAAAGGAATAACCTTGGCCTAAATACAAAGAGATCTACCCCTGAAGTTTCCTGGCATAAGACCAGCTCTAGGCCTCAGGAAAGTTATCGTTCGCTCCAAGACATTGTCCGTAGCGCCAACACACTTATCACACAGTCTCTGTTGTTGGTCTCATGTTTCTGTATTAAAGATTCTGGAATCTGCATGTCCTACATTGAAGTCATGATGTGGAGTGCCTTCTCGTTTCATCTCACCATGAAAGGGCAATGCAGGAAGCCCTGTCCTGTAAGCAGGTTGTTGTTGTAAAGTCTTCTCAGTGTTAAGGGAAGTCTCTTTTGAGCAGGACGATGTCTGAGCAGTGGTAGGGTCTTCCGTGGTAGAGGATTGCTTCCAGGTGATGTTATAGACAAACCTCACCATAAAGGGGCAATACAGCAAGCCCTGTCCAGTAAGCAGGTCATTGTTCTTGTTGTCTTCTCAGTGTTAAGGGGTGTCTCTTTTGAGTAGATCGATGTCAGAGCAGCTGTAGGGTCGTCCCTGGTACAGGAATGCCTCCGGGTGATGTTATATACAACCTTGGATGTTTTGTAAATGTCTTCTGTAGATCAAGGGATAAATGGAGAATGCCCATTTTTCTGAGGCCTGTGCCAGGTCTTTATGTCAATGTTCAGGGTGTAAGGTCTCATTGCACTACAAGATTTGTGTGTTCTCATTTCTATTAGATAAGAACTTATTGGTATGTATAGTATTTTCCCATGTTAGTGTGCCTACGCAAACAAGATATAAAGCCACGTGGTGCTATCAGATATATGGGGGCATAAGAACATTTCCAACAAGACCCATGACTTGGTTCAAACATAAGTATTAAACTGAGGGATTCTTTCACACCAAATTCCATATTGAGCAGTTCACAAAGGGAAGATAAAAAACATGGGGGGGGATCATCACTGTATAAGAAAGTATTTAGCAAAAGTTATAGCCATCAAAGAAAACACCCATAAAATGTTGAAAAGATATGTGTCCTTTTTATGCCTTTTAAAATAGTTGGGTGGGTGTTAACTCTAGGGCACCACTTTGGTCTGTGACTTAGGACTCAACAGTACTTAAGTTAGAAAGGGTAAGTAATGATGATAGGAGTTAAAGAAGTTAAAGAGAAATATGAACTTATGAAGGGGTATGCAAAAGGGCAGAGTACAAAATGGACATTCTGCATACATAAAAACATAATTCAATGATAGTGAGTACTATTAATGTTTCTTGTGAGAGTACTATTAATGTTTCTCGTGAGAGTACGATTAATGTTTCTTGTGAGAGTACTATTAATGTTTCTTGTGAGAGTACGATTAATGTTTTTTGTGAGAGTACTATTAATGTTACTTGTGCGCGCGGGGGCTATTGCCCCCGCGCGATTTTGAAAATGTAGACTGGACAGAGATTATCAGTGCCGGCCAAACCTCCTCCTGCTAGACTCCCGGCTCCCAGGAAGGAGAGATCCTTCAAGAAGCTGGGAGACCAGAAGTTCAGAGCCCCACCCAGACCCTCCCTAAAGGAGCCGCATGGATAGTGGGGGAAGGCCTAGGGTACCTTCAAGCTCCACCAAGGGACCCAACTCACCGGCTTGCCCAGGGGTGTGGCCCGGGGAAGCCCTGGAGATCGGAGCAAGGTGGCAGAGGGGTGCTGGGGTTACCCAAGTCCCGCACCCCCCCTAGGCCTGGCCAAGCAGGCCTCCGGCATGTCGGGGGCCTGCCAAACCTCCTCCTGCTAGACTCCCGGCTCCCAGGAAGGAGAGATCCTTCAAGAAGCTGGGAGACCAGAGCCCCACCCAGAATTTACATTCTTTTTTATTTTTTTATTTTTTTGGTTTTTTTTGGGCCACACCCATTTGATGCTCAGGGGTTACTCCTGGTTAAGCGCTCAGAAATTGCCCCTGGCATGGGGGGACCATATGGGATGCCTGGGGGATCGAACCGCGGTCCTTCCTTGGCTAGCGCTTGCAAGGCAGACCTTTACCTCTGGTGCCACCTCTCCGGCCCCATTATTTACATTCTTTTTTTTTTTTTTTTTTTTTTTTGGTTTTTGGGCCACACCCGGTAACGCTCAGGGGTTACTCCTGGCTATGCGCTCAGAAGTTGCTCCTGGCTTGGGGGACCATATGGGACACCGGGGGATCGAACCGCGGTCCGTCCAAGGCTACCGCAAGCAAGGCAGGCGCACCTTACCTTTAGCGCCACCGCCCGGCCCCGCATTCTTTTTTTTAAATATAATTTTTACTTAAGTAATATGATCATAGTTGGGCTACAGTCATAACCAGAATACCCCCCTTCACCAGTGTAACATTACCCCCTCCCCCCTTCCCATCCCTGCCTGTATTCGAGACAGGCATTCTACTACAGTTATTTGTTTTTAAGTTCAGTAAGTTGTATTTTTTTTTCCTTAAAGGATAAGAGTAAAAAAATATAGTAAAGGTGTGATAGTGGCAATCGTCGTTGTTTGCATAGGTCCAGAAAAATGGGGGAAATGGAAAAAAATCCTTGACCTGATTACAAAAAGGCCTCACCCCAGAAGTTGATTGGCATAAGACCGACTCTGGGTTCCAGGCATACCAGTCCGTCCAACCCGAGTCATTCTCCATGGTCCCGGTGAAACTTTTTCACACTTAGCTATTGTTGGTATCAGATTCTTATATTTAAAGACTCTGGATTCTGTACATTTCTTTCATCGATGTCAGGCTGATGTGGAGCATCCTCAGTTTCAGCATACCATTCAATGCAGAGCGATCTGCCCTGCATGCAGAGTGCTGCTGAGTCGTCTGGGTCTTGAGAGCACTCTTTGGAGTAAGTCACTGCCAAAGCAGTGGTAGGTCTTCCCTGGTAGAGGCTTGGATCCTGGTAATGTTATAGACAATTGTGGTTGTTTCCATAAATGGTATTCATTGTTCAGGTGTGTGTGGGCGATGCCCATTCTTCTGAGGCCTAAGCCAAATCAAATCATTATGCCAATGTTCAGGGTATAAGGCTTAATTACATTACCAAATTTGTGTTCCCATCTCTTTCCCCATTTTAATGTGCCTAAGCAAAAGAGAAGCAATGCCACAAGATATTGTTGGTGCATCTGGGGGCTGACGAATAAAGTCCAACATTCCCCGTAACTTTGTTCAAACATGAAATCTATACAGAGATTCTCTTCTACCTGCTTATAAAACAGATCTCAAAGGGGGAAAATCAAACAATCAAATAACAAATTCAGTGGGCAAAAATATGAGGATGTTCGAAAAGGGAATACATCTGAGATATACAAAGGAGATACATGTGTCCCTTATGTTTTAGAAATAGTCAAGAGGGAGGGTGTTGTTTCCGAGACACCACTTTGGTCTGTGATTTGGACAAGCGAAGAGCACATGGAGCCATGTCCTCCCCTTGTTGCCTGCTGAAGCTTCCAACTCCCTGAGAGGGGTTTGCTTCCTAATTGCTGGAAGTTGAAAGTTTACCAGTTCCTCCCAGCCTCTTGCAGGGACAAGGAAGCCTGGGGTCTCTTTTAAATTGCACCTTGCCAGAACCCACTTGCTGGGACCCTGAGCAGGTGTCCAGGAATAACCCTGGGGACCTGGAGGAAGGAGAGAGAAGGCTGTGGGGGGCAGCCGAGGCTGCATCTTGACCTTATCTTGGCCAAAAAGTCTACAGCATGGAACCTTGCCGTGACACGTTGCCTGCTGAAGCTTCAGACTCCACCCAAAAAATTACTGTGAAAGATATGTAATCCACCTTGGCCAAAACAAAAATTATTAGTACAGAAAAATGGTTAAATGTGGGGTAACAAGAGATGGGAGTGAGGGAGTAAAGAAATAAAACGAGCTCCTGGACGACTTTCAGATTATGACAAGCAGATGAAACACAATGATATCCCAATAGTTGTCATTATGTTCCACACGAGGCTATTTTCACAATGGACAGGTTTAATAAGGAAACTTCCCTGGTAAGTCCTAAAGCCAGAACCTATTCTGCTTCTATTCCCACCTCGCTGACTTGCCAGCCATGTGGCTTAAGCCAAAACAGTATCTCATCATGGACTAGTATTTTGAGTAGGAATGCTTCAGAGAATGCAATCCTAAAGCACTGATTTTATAGATGAGATGCCTTTGGAGAGATGGAATTATCTAAGCCTGATGTCATAAAGCTGATTAGTGATTTGGGGCAGGAGTTGAGATTGTCCATTGTAATGTCATTATCTTTGAGGTTTGGCTTTAAATGTAGGTCAAGCCAAAAATCTGGGCATAGAGCAAGGGTTCTTGCCCTAAGCTTAGATAATAACAGGGGTTGATTAAGGTTTCAGATTTAGAGAAATCTACCCCTGGTTGCTGCTGAGCTTTTTTACCTTAGTTTTTTGGTTGGGTTTTGGTTTCTTGTTTTGTTTTTTGTTTGTTGGTTTTATAAATATGATTGTAAAAGGGGCTCTTCTGACTGGTGTTGTTTTCTGAGGGAGGCATTAAAATGGATTAAGGACCTACCTCCCCTATATCTGAAGAGCATATGGGCAAAATCTCATGAAGCCATTCAGTTATCATATTTGCAGCTCAGACATTTCTTTTTCTACACCTGTACCTATCTGCTATGCACTGTCCTGTCCCACTAGTCTGCCATTTCTTAAGTGTTCTAAAAATAACTTCTTTCTTCTTATTCAGAACAACCTACACAGCTTGATCTCCCCACAAGTATATATGTATATTTGAATGCTTTAGAATTTTCTCTAACACTGATAGACCCCGTATGGTACTATCAATTGCTCTTTAAGCAGTTTTATATATATCTTTTTAATTATGATGATAACCCAGAATAAAACTTAGTGCCCTAACACAAGGTGTGTGCTCTATCACTGGCTTACATCTCCAGCCCTTAGACAATTCTCTTTTCTTTTCCTTTCTTCTCTTTTCTTTTCTTTCTTTTCATTTTTACCCCTCTTGGAATCTTTAAAGGTTTTCTTTTTTTGATTTTTAAATTAAATCACAGTGAGATATGGGTACAAAATTGTTCACTAGTTGGGGCCGGAGAGATAGCATAGCAATAGGGCATTTGCTTTGCACACAGCTGATTCAGGATAGTAGTTCGAATCCCATCATCCCATATGGTCCCCCATGCCTGCCAGGAGCGATTCCTGAGCACAAAGTCAGGAATAACCCCTGAGTACGGCCAGATGTGACCCAAAATACCAAAAAATAAAGTTTGTTCACTATTAAGTTTCAGTTATACAATGTCCAGCACCATTGTCCCTTACCATTGCACAATTCCCACCACCAATTTCCCCACCAGTTTCCTTTCTACTCTCCCCCCTGCCTACCTCTATGACAGACATTCTCTCTCTCTTACTCTTTCTCATATTTGCAGAATATTCCTTATTTGCAAACACTGTGGTTTGCAATATTGTTACTGCAGGGGTATATCACTTTACCCAATTCTTGTCCAGAGTGATCATTTCCAAATGTCATTGCCTTGGTGGTACATTCTCAGCCCTAACTGCTCTCCTCTTCTGTTTGTGGCAAGATTCCTATCACAGACTAGTCCTCCTGGCCCTCATCTCCATTCTCTTCAGGTGTTATTACCATACTATCTTTTTTTTAAAATATCCCACAAAAGAATGTGATCATTCTATAGCTATCTTTATCCCTGACTCATTCGCTCAGCATACCTTAAAAGTAAAAGAAGGGCCCAGAGAGATAGCACAGCGGCTTTTGCCTTGCAAGCAGCCGATCCAGGACCAAAGGTGGTTGGTTCGAATCCCGGTGTCCCATATGGTCCCCCGTGCCTGCCAGGAGCTATTTCTGAGCAGACAGCCAGGAGTAACCCCTGAGCTCCGCCGGGTGTGACCCAAAACAAACAAAAAAAAAGTAAAAGAATATTTAAGTTATTGTAGAGTGGGTCAACCTTGCATAGGACTAACCAAGCTCAATACCTGGCACCACATATTGTTACCCAAATTCATCAGGAGTGATCCCTGAATGCAGAGCCAGAAGTAAGTCTTAAACACTGCTAGGTATGCTTCCCAAAATAAAAACATAAATGATCTAGAAATATGGGAATAACATGTCATTTTGATTACTAACCATGTACTAGGTGACCCTATCAGGTACCTTTGGCTGTTCTTTCTTGTGTGCTTTGAGTGCTGTTGAACTAGATTTCCCTCTGCCCAAGTGTACAGTTTTATTATTCTTGTCACTGCAGCTCCTTCCTGACTTGGCTTCACACTCTATTTTCAAGCACTTGGTTCTCACTCCTGGCTACATATTAGATTCCTCCAGGAAGTTTTGTAAAAATATCTTGGTCTCTGGACTCTGTTCCCTAAAGATTTTGACTTATTTGGTCTGGGTGGAATTAAGATATTTGTAATAATTTAACAGTTGCCAGTAAACCATATGTGCAATAAAAACTGAAACCCACTGTAGTAGATATTCCTGATCAAGACAGCCTCCTCTGACCAAAACCAGCCATCTCTAACCACCCCCACCCAGCTAGAGAAGAGCATGAGATCTGTTTCCTAGGAGCTTAGATCAAGGATAAACTCCTGTCTGCCTCAAAAATCTGTTCTGAGAAAGAGAGCAGATAGCATGTATCCATGTTGTGTCTAGCATGACTGCATAAGCACATCCATTGCATCTAGATTAATAGGAAGTTGGCACATTTGGGCCTCCGAATTGGATGGTATATTTCTTTCTAGGCCCTTTTTCTTGTGCTTATTTTAAAGAAATAGTAAAGTCCATGGCAAATTTAGATACTTGGTCATTTTATGTTATATGGTCATTTATATATAGACTTTCCAAGAGTATCTTTAATATTTATAATAGAAAAATTATATTTAGGGGCTGAGTGATAGTACAGTGAGTAGGGCACTTGCCTTATACACAGCCAATCTGGGTTCCATCCCCAGCATCCCCTATGGAGCCCAAGAATCACCAGGAGTAATTCCTGAGTGCAGATCCAGGAGTAACACCTGAGTATTGTCAGGTCTGTCTAAAAAGAAAAAAAAAAGTTGTAGTCAGGTGTTAGCAAATCTGAGATGGTGATCTTGCTTTCAGGCTGTGGCGAGTGCTCTAAAAAGGATTGGTTGGGAAAGTAAATTTTAGGGTCAGCTAGAGGAAAGAAAAATAAGCTTCTGATACACTTCAGAAGTCTTTTTCTAAGAACTGTAGTTTTCTCTTTCTCCATTCCATGCATAAGTGCCCTACTTGGCAGATTTTGGCTGGATTCCGTCTTCCTCCTGGAGATCTGTGCAGTTCCCTCTCTTCTAGAATGGCTCATCCAGTGATGCGTGTCCTGGAAGCTCAGAACTGATCAAAAACTCTGTCCCGATCTCTTCTGAGGTTTAAACTCTTGACTTTTTATTATGGAAAAGAATTGCTAAAGAATACATATAGTCGGGGCCGGGCGGTGGCGCTGGAGGTAAAGTGCCTGCCTTGCCTGCGCTAGCCTAGGACGGACCGCGGTTCGATCCCCCGGCGTCCCATATGGTCCCCCAAGAAGCCAGAAGCAACTTCTGAGCACATAGCCAGGAGTAACCCCTGAGCGTCACAGGGTGTGGCCCAAAAACAAAAAAAAAATACATATAGTGAGGTAAAATTATTTTACTTGAGAAATATTAAGAGAGAAAAGGGAACCCCATTAAGTAAAAGAAAGTTCTTACACACCCCAATTTAGGATGTGTGCAATTCCTAAATCAAATGTGCCTTTGAGCAGCAGCTCTTCAAATATTTGAATATGGGGGCCGGGCGGTGGCGCTAGAGGTAAGGTGCCTGCCTTGCCTGCGCTAGCCTTGGATGGACCGCGGTTCGATCCCCCGGTGTCCCATATGGTCCCCCTCACCAGGAGCGACTTCTGAGCGCATAGCCAGGAGTAACCCCTGAGCATTACCGGGTGTGGCCCAAAAACCAAAAAAAAAAAAAAAATTTGAATATGGACCATGAAATACTTGAATTAGTAAGACTGTAAGATGAAATATTTTAGCTTCTCCTTGGGCCAGAGCAATAGAACAGCAGATCAGACATTTGCCTTGCACATGGCTGCCCTGGGTTCATCCCCTATGGTCCTCTCAGCACCACCCGAAGCATATTCCTGATTGCAGAGCCAAGAGTAACCCCTGAGTATTGCCAGGTGTGGCTCCAAAAAAAAAAAATGTAACTCCTGATAGTTATCAGTTGTGAAATATAAAGGATTTTTTAAGAGGACCTGAGAGAGATAGTACAGTGGGTATGGTGCTTGCATTATACAGGCTAACCCCAGCACCACATATGTTCCCTGAGCATCACCAGAACTGATCCCTGAGCACAGAGCCAGAAGCTCTGAGAACTAACCACATGTGGGCCCGAAATAAATAGAAAGCTGCCGATTATCTCCAGACCTGATGAAAAATTTTATAATACCTTCCAGTTTAATATGTTAACCCCATACATATTTTAGCTGTTTCTCCTAGATTTATCTTTTTTTTTTTTTTTTTTTTTTTTTGGTTTTTGGGCCACACCCAGCGATGCTCAGGGGTTACTCCTGGCTGTCTGCTCAGAAATAGCTCCTGGCAGGCACGGGGGACCATATGGGACACCAGGATTCGAACCAACCACCTTAGGTCCTGGATCAGCTGCTTGCAAGGCAAACACCGCTGTGCTATCTCTCCGGGCCCAGATTTATCTTTTTAAGGGAGTCTTCTTGAGTCTTGGGAAGATGTATGATTGTTCCTATTGAGCCCACAAGTATGTGTTATCTGATAATAACACTGTGTGCTTTCAGTGATAGCCAATACAGATTACTGTCTCTGACTGTCAGAGATGGGGTGAGGAAATGGATAAAATCATGGAAATACCTGGTCAAGACAATGAGGTGTAGAATTGAAAAAGGCTGTGAGGTCTTGGAGGGGAGGGAGAGATAGAGTGTCTTTGTACTCTTTTACCTAAGGCACAAGTTCAATGGGCAAAGATAATAGTTGCAGGGCAAGAGCATTTGCCCTGCATGCTTCTAACCTAGATTTGATCCCTGGCACACAATAGAGGCCCCTGAGCACTACCAGGAGCAATCCCTGAGTACCACTGGCTGCAATCCAATAAAAAAAAAAAATAGCAAACGAACAAAAAAGGAAAAAAAAAGTTAACGGTTGACTGGACATTTGACAGAAAAAGGTAACCCAGGTAGCAAGACTATTAAGAGGCTTAATAGGCAAGAGAATGACATTGTTTTATTGATCAGAATTATACATGTGAAGAAATTGAAACAGAGTTAGAAAGGTTACTTGCGGGGCCGGGTAGGTGGCGCTGGAGGTAAGGTGTCTGCCTTGCAAGCGCTAGCCAAGGAAGGACCGCGGTTCGATCCCCCGGCGTCCCATATGGTCCCCCCAAGCCAGGGGCGATTTCTGAGCACATAGCCAGGAGTAACCCCTGAGCGTCAAACGGGTGTGGCCCAAAAACCAAAAAAAAAAAAAAAAAAAAAAAAAGAAAGGTTACTTGCATATTGCGGGGGCCTTAACACTTAACAGTAGAACTGCTTAATTCAGTAGAAAATAAGCAACAGAAAGCTAATGAAGAATTTTAAGTAGAAAGACTGTGATGACTAAAGTTAGATTCATTAGGAAGAGGAGTATGACAGTGAGTGGATGTAAAATTAAGAAATACTAGGAATGGGCTGGAGCAACAGCACAGCAGTTGGGCATTTGCCTTGCATGCAGCCAACCCAGGACCAACCCCAGTTAAATTCCTGGCATCCCATATGGTCCTCTAAGCCTGCTAGGTTTCTGATTTGCAGAGCCATGAATAACACCTGAGTGCTTTTGGGTGTGCCACCCCCCCCCAAAAAAAAAGATTGGTGCTAAATAACCTAGCTCTAGAATATTTGGATTATTTTTTTCTGGATTATTTTGTTATTTGTCATGTTTGTTGTTGTTTTGAGAGAAGCGCACCCAATGATACTTAGGGGTTATCCCTGGCTCTGCACTCAGAAATTATTTCTGGCAGTGCACAGGAGATCATACAGGAATCCAGGGATTGAACCCAGTTCAAATATCCCCTTTACTGTGTATCTCTAAGCCAGGGGTCTCAAACTCGCAGCCTGCGGGCCATTTGCAGCCCTCCATACAACATTTTGTGGCTCGCGGCCGGCCTTCAAATATCGCAGTATTCACGATTATTCGCTTACCGAATAATCGCATTAGTAAGAAAAAAGTCGCATTAAACATTCGCATACCCCTAGCAGTTCTGTTCGGGGCATGCAAATGTTTAATGCAATTTTTCGCAATTTTTTTCTTACTAATGCGATTTTTTATTGCGAATATTCGGTTAGCGAATCATCGCGAATACTTTGCGCCTAGCTCCTGCCCGCTGTCCCTTGCATTATCGGAGGACTAAGGGAGAGAGAGAAAGCTTCCCTGAGCTTTCCCGAATGTTCAAGCGCACCATATGCCTTTTTGGGAGCACATATTTGTGTGAAAAGTTATTCTCCACATTGAACTTCAAAAAGTCAAAGTACAGGTCTAGACTTAATGATGATCATCTTCAAGCCATACTGAGGGTCTCAACTGCTTCCTCTCTAAAGCCAAATGTGGTTCAGATTTGTGAGACGAAGTGCTGTCAAGTCTCTGGCAGCAAAGAATAGGCAAAAGATGCCATGTTCAGAAGAACTGTTCATGATCTTCATTCAATGTTCTATTCATGTTCAGAAGAAATAATGAAAACTGTTAATAATGACATTTGAGGACTTTTTTTTTGTGAAATCCCTTATGTGGCCCTGCCTCACCCCGACTTTGCCTCCTGCGGCCCCCAGATAAATTGAGTTTGAGACCCCTGCTCTAAGCCCATTTATTTTGAGTGTTCTTACCTTGAGGAATTCCTCTAGGGGAGAACTCAGGAGTCAAATTCCAGTTTAGTGTTCAGATGGCACTGCTCATGATTGCACAACCCTGTGGTGCCAGGGATTGAACCTAGGACTCCCACATAAAAAAGCATGCATTCCAGCCCTTTGAACTCTCTCCCTGACTCACGCGTGGCTGGGATAATTTATGCCTATGTTCAACAGCTCCTATAGTCCTACAAAAGAATGAAGTGACTTAAAGTCATAAACCTCTTAGTAACATTCTGTGTTGAGTGTCTCTGCCACTCCCTTGCTTCTTGGTGTCACCTTAATGAACTGCTTGTCATCCTGTTTTAGTCTAAGAGGCTCTCCTGAGAGAATTGTACCAGTCCATACTGCAGAAGAAGGAAAGAATGGATCACCTGTGTTTTTCCAGCAAAAGATACCCAGGAAACTTAAGATGAAGAGGGAGAAATCAAAGTCAGGACAGCTTTGACTAGGAAATAGAGATGTTGTTTGTAGGAAAATGAGAAGCTAACAAGCATTAGGAGCTTCCATGAAGGGGGGGGGGCATAAAAGGAAGGGTGTTTACTGTGGGCCCCCTGGAATCAAAGTACAGTGTACTAGAACTTGGAAATTTAAATCTGGAGCTTGTTAGCCATTATATATACATATTTTTTGTTTGTTTTTGTTTTGGGGCCACAACGGTGACGCTCAGGTGTTACTCCTGGCTATGCACTCAGAAATCACTCCTGGCTTGGTGGGGGGCGGGGCGGGGTGGACTCTGGGATGCTCGGGGATCAAACAGTGGTTTGTCCTAGGCTAGCATGAGCAAGGCAGATGCCTTACCACTTGCGCCACCATTCCTCACATTTGCCTTTTAGAGAGGTCCATATCTGCGGACCTCAAAGAAATGGTAGTAAGCACTGGATAGTTTTACATTTAAATTTCATTGAAGGGATCATTGAAAATTGTCAATTCCCCCCAGACTATTCTTTAGTGATTGTGTGGATGACATATACCTTTTATTGTGAATATGGATTTTTTTAAGTGAAGAAAGAGTTTTTATTGAAACTTACTTAGAGGGTATGGGTAAAAAAAGAAAAAGAAAAAGAGAAAGGGGCCAGAGAGATAGCATGGAGGTAAGGCTTTTGCCTTGCATGCAGAAGGTCGGTGGTTCAAATCCCAGCATCCCATATGGTCCTCCGAGCCTGTCAGGAGCAATTTCTGAGCATAAAAGCCAGTAGTAACACCTGAGTGCTGCCGGGTGTGACCCAAAAACCAAAAAAAAAAAAAAAAAAGAGCGAGAGAGAGAGAGAGAGAGAGAGAGAGAGAGAGAAAAGAAACTTAGGACCAGAGCAATAGCAGGTAGAGCATTTGCCTTTCATGTGGCCAACCCAGGTTCTATCTCAGGCATCCCACATGGCCCCCTGAGCCTGCCAGAAGTAACTTCTGAGCATCACTGGGTGTTGCCCCAAACAAAAATAAAAGAAAACAAAACAAAAAAGAAGGTTGGGGCTGGAGCAGTAGCACAGCAGTAGGGCGTTTGCCTAGCACCCGGCTGATCCAGGATGGACCTGGGTTTGATCCCCAGCATCCCATATGGTCCCCTAAGCCAGGAGCAATTTCTGAGCGTATAGCCAGGAGTAACTCCTGAGCATCACTGGGTTTGGCCCAACCCCCCTAAAAGAAACTTAATTAGAAAGATGTGAACAGAGAAAGGAAATAATGTGTTCATGAGAGAACCTGGGCATCTCTAGAATGAAAAAGGCAAGCAAAAATACATAGAAACAGGTAGGCAAGATAGATGTTCAAGGAAGACCATGAGCTTAAAGAGCCAAACATGGATTATTGATATTAAACTTGATTAATATGGATCATGTGGTACCTGTGATTGAACCCAGGCCTATAATCCAGCCCTTTGACCCATCTCTTCAGCTGGAGTTTAAATGTTTTTATTATACCATATTACCAGATTCATTCAAGTATTAAATTCCTGAGGGTTTTTAAGTATGTTTTAAATTTCTATTTTGTTTACTTTTCCCTTTCTTTTTATTGTGCAGTGATGAGAGGGGTCTGTTCGTACTTGATTGGGATGTTTATGTGAGGCAGTGCTGGAGGTGAAATTCAAAAGTCTTATGCATTGCAGACACTCATCAATAATTTACCCTGACCGCCCCCAACTTTCATTTTTAAATCCTTAAAAAATTTTTTTTAATGTTTGGGCCATAACTGACAGCTCTCAGGACTTAATCCTTGACTCTGTGCTCAGCAGTCATTCCTGGTGGGCTCAGGGAACCATATATGGTGCCAGAGATCAATGGGTCAGTTGTACGCAAGGTGGATGCCTTACCTGCTGTGCTATTTCTCAAGTCCCTTATTTATTAGTTTAAATTTTTCAGCCTCACACGAAGGGCTAAATTCCTGTATTTTTTAAATGTATTTTTTTCTCATTCTCACACGCATTCTGCAGAGTTGATTGCTCTCCTCCCACATCAAATGAGGAATCTGAGAAGTGTTTATGCTAGAAACAGAGTCTTTATTGATGAAGCTTACACAGAAGCTATTTGTTTTAATGCATTATGTATTAAGACATAATCAGCTTTGCATATTTTGTCTTCTAGTATAGCACAGCTGGGTATATATGAATGCTATTGTAAAAGATATTTTGTTTTGTTTTGTTTTTGGGTCACACCCGGCAATGCTCAGGGGTTACTCCTGGCTCTACGCTCAGAAATCGCTCCTGATATGCATGGGGGACCTTATGGGATGCCAGGATTCGAACCACCATCCTTCTGCATGCAAGGCAAATGCCCTATTTCCTTGCTATCTCTCCAGCCCTGTAAAAGAGAATATTTTAAGTAATAAATCAGATGGGCTATTGCTTTTTTTCTAAGCTGAAGGCAGTGTTAGGAAACTACTTTTTAGTTTGATAGCCACACCTACCTGTGCTTGGGATTTATTCCTGATTGTGCTCTCAGAGATCATTCTGGTGTGCTTTGGGGACTATATGGATGGCAGAAATTGAACTTTAGTCAGCTTTATAGAAAGCAAACAACCTACCCACTATACTGTCTCTCGCCCCCACATTTTTTCCTTAAGTTGATTCTGTCTCTGTAAAGTCAAGGACATATTTAAGTAGGTACTCTATGTTTATTAATTATTTTATTTTATTATTATTGGCCACACCTAGCTTGCTCAGGTGTGGCCTGGCTCTGCACTCAGGATCACTCCAAGAGGGACTCAAAGGACCATATGGGATGTAGGAAATTGAGCCTAGTAGGCTGCATGCAAGGCAACTACCCTACCCACTCTGAATCTCTTTAATTTAAGATATTTGTGTTGTGCTTGTCCCATTTCCATCAAAATGATCTTGGAGGACTGGAATTTGTTAGTGCCCATTCTAGTAGTGTTGACTTTAAATGACATCAATATGTACTGTAATATAAAAACAATAAACTGCTGTTATTAATTATATGTGCAAAGGTTATTTTCTCATGTTTATGACTTCTTTCTCTATTTTAATGTTTCTGCATTATATAAACAATTAACTTTACAATTGTAATTTTTGTGCTTTACCTGTCACTGCTTACAGACGCCGAGAACTTACTGTTGTGCTAACACTGAAGACTTGGAGACAGTTATTCATCACGTTCACAGTCTGTACCCCTCTGCTCCCTTTCTGGCAGCAGGGGTTTCAATGGGAGGGTAAGGCTTTTTATTTCTAAACCTTCTCAGAGGGAAATGGTTTTACCAAGGCCTCTACAGAGGTCTGAAACCTACACAGACATTTTCAAATACATAACTTATCGGAGTAATATTGACTACATGTTGCTGAATGAAGGGCAGAATTAATTCAGGGGTATTTTAATGTTTTCCTTGATTCCTTAGGATACAAGTACTTTTTGGAGGTCTCTGAGCTTAAGTTTTGGGGGACTCTGAGTTTTGTGAGCCTGGAGGTTGTCGGAAGCCCTGAAAGTTAATTTCCTTGGCGCCAGTGTTGCTCTTCTTGTTCCTAAATATTCCCCACCACTGTCCCTGAAATCAGCCACTACTTGGAAGCTTAACTTCTAACAGGACTTTCCAATCAGAGAAATTACTTATTACTCCTTTAAATTGAAGAGGTCTTCAAACTCCCCCCACACCAATCCCCACCCGAAGGTGGTGTTCTCTACCTGTTCCTTTGTGGTTGTTTTCGTTGCTTTGAAATTGAATTGACCCTGGAGTGATCTTTAGAATGGGGGAAAATTTTGTTTTAACCCTTTCCTTCCTCTTTTGGTTAAGTATATGAATATTATAATTTGCGCTACTGGCAGGGGTTACTCCTGGCTCTACGCTCAGAAATCGCTCCTGGCAGGCTTGGGGGACCATATGGGATGCCAGGATTTGAACCAATGACCTTCTGCATGCAAGGCAAACACCCTGCCTTCATGCTATCTCTCTGGCCCCCTTATTTGGAATTTTTATTTGTCATGCTATATTTAAAATCCTCTACTAACAATTGTTTATACTTGTTGTTCTAGTGTTGGCAAGCTTGATAAGATCTAAGATTTTAATTATCTGGCACTTTACCAGGAATATATTTGCTAAATCATTGTCCAAGACTATTTATTCGAGTTGGCTTATGCATGAGATAAGAAAAGATGTCTTAATTTTTTAAGTTGGTTTATCTAGCATTTTAATTTTCAAGACATCTTTGGAGCTTACTTACTTGAAAATAAACCACTTTGACAAATAATGGATTATGAAAAATGGGTTTTAACCACTGCTTTTTAGAATCTGGTAAGCATAAAAGTAAAAAGAACAGTATCTTTCATTAGCATGGAAGGTCTGACTTGACCTACTAAAGGAAGAAATCTGAATCAGTGCAGAAAACCCAAGGCAGGATCTCTGAATTATGCTTAATGGACAGTCTTTCAGTTCTTTTTCTTTTTCTCCATAATGTGAGCCACAGAGGACAGGGTGCCAGCTAAACTTTTTTCCCCTTTATCATATAAATCCTTGACTTTTTAAAGGCTAGATCTTACATAAACAGACCCAGATTCTCTATTCAAAAGCTCCTGGGAAATGCCTATTCATGTGGCATTGAAGCCTCTGTGCCTGGAGGCAGAACTTGCCCATTAGCCTTTGCAGCTGGCTGAATATTAATGTCTTGTAAATTGTTAGAGGGAAGCATCCTTTCTAGTTGCCTAGCACACTGACACATTCCCAAGTAGGTTTACCACATGAGGATGTGTTTTAGAGTTTGGGTGGGGGGAATAAAACAGACAAAAGCATAGGCTGCTAAAGACCATATGTGCATTGCATTTATACCTGTAGACTGGGGTAATTCCCCAAAATTTGATGCCTGGGACCAGGTAGGGTCTTTGAGCCAGAACTGAGTCTAGCTGAGGATCCAAGCCATGTTAGATGCAGTCAGCTTCAAGTCAACTGAAGAAATGGTAAGCAAATTTTTGGCATGTATTGGGGGAAGATCCAAATACATACAAAATAAAGGGATGGTGTACAGTGGGCATACACTTGCTTTGCTCTCAACCTACTCCCTCATCTTACCCCTATCCCAACCCTACCAGAGGGGGGGAGATAAGAGGGGGAGAAAGAGAGAGAGAGAGAGAGAGAGAGAGAGAAGAAGGAAGGAAGGAAGAAGGAAGGAAGGAAGGAAGGAAGGAAGGAAGGAAGGAAGGAAGGAAGGAAGGAAGGAAGGAAGGAAGGAAGGAAGGAAGGAGAAAAAGAAAGAGAGAAAGAAAGAGAAAGAAAGAAGAAAGAAAGAAGAAAGAAAGAAAGAAAGAAAGGAAGGAAGGAAGGAAGGAAGGAAGATAGAAGGAAGAAAGATCAAAAGAAAGAAAGAAAGAAAGAAAGGAAGGAAGGAAGGAAGAAAGGAAGGAAGGAAGGAAGGAAGGAAGGAAGGAAGGAAGGAAGGAAGGAAGGAAGGAAGAGAAAGAAAGAAAAAGAGAAAGAGAGAGAGATAAAATGCCTACCAAGCACAGAGCCAGGAGTAAGCCCTGAGCAAATGAATGAAGGAAGGTGGGAAGGAAGGAAAGAAGGAAAGTAGTCTATATATGCTCATCATACAACTTCAATTATAATAAACTTTAATTACCCAACTTTAATAATTAACAACTTGTGGAATTTTATCAGTATTACTATCTTGATGATTCCAACTTTGTATTAATATCTCAACACAGATGATTTTAAAATAAATTTCTGATATCATTTATAAGTATTCTAAAAGATATCCCTATAAGATCTTTTTAAATTAATCTTTATATATATTTTATTTTCATTTAAGTTGTTTTAATTTTAGGGCCAGAGTAATAGCATATAGGGCCTTTGCCTTGCACTAGGCCAAACTGGGTTCTATTCCCAGCATCCCATATGATCCCCTGAACACTGCCAGGAGTACTTATTGATTGTAGGAGAGCCAGGAGTAACTCTTGAGCATTGCTGGGTGTGGCCCCAAACAAAACAATAATTTTTTTTATTTTATTGTTATTTGTTTGTGGGTAATAATTGGGAAAGCTCCTGGCAATGCTTGAGTGACTCTACTAGGGATCAAACCCAGGGTGCTAGCAAATACAGAATATACTCTATTTGAGCTATCTCCTCTGCTCCTTTCTCTTTCTCTCTCTTTTTTAATGACTATATACATTTTTGTATACTTATTTAAGCACCATGGTAACAAATTTGTTTATGGTTGAGCTTCAGTTATAGAATATACACCATCCTTCACCAGTGCACATTTCCTGCCACCAATGTCCCCAGTTTCCCTCCCACCCACACTTCCCCTACCAGCTTCTGGGATAGGCATTTTACTTCTCTATCCCTCCCTCTCTCCTTCTCTGACTTCTCTACCTCCCCTCTTCTCTCTCGGTTTTCTTTTTTGACACTGTGGTTTGAACTACTGCTAATGAAGTGGTATTGTACATATCACTTTATTTCTTTTCAGCACCCAGTCCTTGTCCAGAGTGATCAGTTCAACTGCCATTGTCACCAGGGACCGACCATTCACTATACAAACTGCTTTAACCACTCTATGGCAAAGCTTCCTACCATGGACTGAGTCTCCTGATCCTAATCTCTATTGTCTCTTGATATTATTACCATACTATCTTTTATACCGCCCCTTTCTTAAAACAACAAACAAACAAAAACAGGCTTGCTCATCAGTCCATGTTCTCCCTTGTACTTAGATCTTGCTTGGTTGTTTCTGTTTCTTTGCTTATTTCCACTCTCGAAGAGCCTCTCTCAAACATGTATTTCTCTCTTTCTCTCCCCTCTCATTTTTCTAAGTAAGTTCAATAAAAGCTTTCTGAAAATCAAAACAAAAATAAAAATAAGTTCTGGAGAAATAGTACAGTTGGTAGGGCACTTGCCTTGTAAGCGAATGACCCATGGAAATCAAACACAAGGCCTCTCATTTGCACAGCTATTGATATACCACTAAGCCACATCTAGACAATCAATCATTAAAATTTTCCCTTTAGACCAGCCTGAACTCCAGCCAAAAGAATAGGTCATCAAATCCAAAGCCCTGGAATGAACCCTTTGCAGGAGAGTGTTATCTTTTAGATGGCTTGGTGGGGCCAGAGAGAGTACAGCTGGTCTGTGACCTGGGTTTGGTACCCTGTACCACATACGATCCTCCAAACCTCACCAGGAATGATCCCTGAGCATAAGCCAGGAAAAAGCTTTCTGCAAAGCCAAATGTGTCTTCAACTTGAAACATAGTAATACATATATAAATTATTTTGAAGACTTGTTTTCAAATACTAACTCGCCACTTTTCTTATAAAATTAAATAAAAAATACCCCCTACAGAGAGAGAGAGAGAGAGAGAGAGAGAGAGAGAGAGAGACAGACAGACAGACAGAGACAGAGACAGAGAGAGACAGAGAGAGAGACAGAGAGAGAATAAATCTATCCTGCAAGCCATTTGGGTTTAGGAAATTTATTTTTTGGGCCGGGAGAGATAGCACAGTGGTGTTTGCCTTGCAAGCAGCCAATTCAGGACCAAAGGTGGCTGGTTCGAATCCCCGTGTCCCATATGGTCCCCTGTGCCTGCCAGGGGCGATTTCTGAGCAGACAGTCAGGAATAACCCCTGAGCACCGCCAGGTGTGGCCCAAAAACCAAAAAAAAAAAAAAAAAAGAAATTTATTTTTTAAAAAGATTGGTTTTGGTGGCTTCCCACCTTGCTGGGACCTGAGTCATGGCTTATAGAAGAGATAAAATGTGGTCTGAGAAATGATATGACTATGAAAGAGATCCAAGAGAACCAGTACCTCCATGAAGTCACCCTGATGATTACCATAGAGTAGTTGATATTGTGCCAAAGAAAACACCCCCGCTAGACAGACCTGGTGAAAGAAGCTACCATAGATACTACAGTCATGTTGATTACCGGGAATATGGCGAGGGCCTTGATTTTTCTCATGATCAAAGAAGTGGTCCACCTCATAGAGGAGATGAATCTGCCTATCGGTGGAATGATCACATGAGGGGTGTCTTTAGAAGAAAAAGTTTCTACTCTTCCCATTATGTGAGAGACTGATCTCATAAAAGAGGGGATCACTTCTTTTTTTTTAGAGAATTACCTGTAGGCCGCAACGATTCTCTACATAGCAGATCTGGCTTCATTGTCAGTAGTAGAAGCTATTCTCCAGAAAGAAGCAAAATATATTCTTTCCATCAATTTCAACATAGCAGTAAAGAGAGACCTGTTCAATCTTTGAAAACATCAAGCAATACTTCACCCTCTACTTCTATAGCAGTTCCTTCATCAAAGGTGTCAGAAAAACCCAGTAGGTTAACTGAAAAGGAACTTGCTGAGGCTGCTAGCAAGTGGGCTACTGAAAAATTAGAGAAGGCAGATAAGAGTAACTTAACTGAATTTTCTGAATATGAGGCAGGATTCACAGCACCATTGTTTATTGATCAGCCAGAAGTCAAATGCAGCAGATAGCATAGAATTATTTAGACAGTCAACTAACTAAAACAATAGTATCAAAACCCAAAGTAACTTAACAGGTTTACCCGCAAGATTGTGCAACTTTCGAAATGGTTGTGAAATGCTAATTGAAAAAGATTGCATGGACATCGTAAGGCGTTTGCCTTTCATGCAAGTCATTGGTTCAAATCCCGGCATCCCATATGGTCCCCCGAGCCTGAGAAGACTTAACAACAACAACCTGCTTACAGGACAGGGCTCCCTGCATTGCCCTTTAATGGTGAGGTGAAATGAGAGGACGCTCCACATCCTGACTTCAATGTAGGATATGCAGATTCCAGGATCTTTAATACAGAAACATGATACCAACAACAGAGACTATGTGAAAAGTGTGTTGGCACTACAGACAATGTCTTGGATTGGATGATCTAGCTTGCCTGGAGCCTAGAGTTGGTCTTATGCCAGGAAACATCAGGGGTAGGGTCTCTTTGTATTTAGGTCAAGGTTATTCCTTTCCATGCCCCTCATATTTTTCGGGCCACACCTATTTGATGCTCAGGGGTTATTCCTGGCTAAATGCTCAGAAATTGCCCCAGGGTTGGGGGGACCATATGGGACGCCGGGGGATTAAACCGCGGTTGCGATCTTTCCTTGGCTAGTGCTTGCAAGGCAGACACCTTACCTCTAGTGCTACCTCACCGGCCCCTCGTTTAAAATATCTTAATTAAAAATTTTAAACTACATAGAGATTTTTTTTGTTTGTTTTTTTGGGTGCACAGGGGTTACTCCTGGTTGTCTGCTCAGAAATAGCTCCTGGCAGGCACGGGGGACCATATGGGACACCGGGATTCGAACCAGCCACCTTTGGTCCTGGATTGGCTGCTTGCAAGGCAAACACCACTGTGCTATCTCTCCGGGCCCAGAGATTTTTCTAATACATAGTTAACTGCCCCAAGTGATGGGTCAGGTCGTCTTTATTTATTTATTTTTATTTGGTTTTTGGGCCACACCTGGTGGCACTCAGGTTACTTCTGGCTCTGCACTCAGAAATCAGTTCCTGGCAGGCTCCGGGGACTATATTGGATGCCAAGAATTGAATCCAGGTTCATTCCAGGTCAGTCGTGTGCAAGGCAAATGCCCTACTGCTGTGCTGTCACTCCAGCCCCCACAGTTATAGTCTTTTCAAAGTTGGAAGTCCTGGAGAACAGTTTTCTGTATTACTCATGTTCTGTAGTCTTCCTTACTTTAAGATCACTTTATTTGATTTTTTTTTTTTTTTGGCCACACCCGGTATTGCTCAGGGGTTACTCCTGGCTGTCTGCTCAGAAATAGCTCCTGGCAGGCACCGGGGACCATATGGGACACCGGGATTCGAACCAACCACCTTTGGTCCTGGATTGGCTGCTTGCAAGGCAAACACCGCTGTGCTATCTCTCCGGGACCCAGATCACTTTATTTGAATGCCATGTGGCATTGCTCCTTTTTTGCATAGGCACATTAAAATGGGAAAATACTATACATACAAATAAGATCCTATCTAATAGAGATTTGAACACACAAATCTTGTAGTGCAAAGGGACCTTACACCCTGAACATTGACATAACAACCTGGCACAGGCCTCAGAAGAAAGGGCACTTTCCATTCAACCCTGAACCAGGGAAGCCATCCACTAAACATCCAGGTTTGTCTATAACATCACCTGGAAGCAATCCTCTACAATGGAAGACCCTACCACTGCTCAGACATCGACCTGCTCAAAAGAGACTTCCCTTAACACTGAGAAGACTTAACAACAACAACGACCTGCTTACAGGACAGGGCTCCCTGCATTGCCCTTTAATGGTAAGGTGAAACGAGAGGATGCTTCACATCCTGACTTCAATGAAGGATATGCAGATTCCAGGATCTTTAATACAGAAACATGATACCAACAACAGAGACTGTGTGAAAAGTGTGTTGGCACTACAGACAATGTCTTGGATTGGACAATCTAGCTTGCCTGGAGCCTAGAGTTGGTCTTATGCCAGGAAACTTCAGGGGTAGGGTCTCTTTGTATTTAGGCCAAGGTTATTCCTTTCCATACCCCTCATATTTTGGTGGACCTATGCAAACAACAATTGCCACTCTAACACCGTTTTTACTGTGCTCCTTTGACTCTAATCCTTAAAAAAAAAACCCACTTAAAATTTGAGGTTAACTTAAGCTAATATGCATGTACATGGAAATGTAAAAAATACTATGCCTCTAATGTTTAAGGAGTTACATAAGTTTTATGGCTTTAGATTGCCTTGTGTGCTGTTAAGAAATATTATAATGTGGGGCCCAGAGAGATAGCACAGCGGCGTTTGCCTTGCAAGCAGCCGATCCAGGACCAAAGGTGGTTGGCTCGAATCCCGGTGTCCCATATGGTCCCCTGTGCCTGCCAGGAGCTATTTCTGAGCAGACAGCCAGGAGTAACCTCTGAGCAACGCCAGGTGTGGCCCAAAAACAAAAACAAAAACAAACAAAAAAATTATAATGTGTTACAATCTGGGGACTTGAGGAACAAAGTAATTGTACATGGATTCTGTTTTATTTATCTTAATGTTCTTTGGCTGAAAGTTCAAAGTTAAGATATCAGCAAGGGGACTTCTTCTAAGAATTATGTTATGGGTGATTGTCCTTCCACTGTAACTTTACCTTGGCCTCTTTCTTTGCATCTTTGTTCTCATAATTAAAAATAAAAAAATTTAAAAAACATGTTCTTTGGGGGCCGGGCGGTGGCGCTAAAGGTAAGGTGCCTGCCTTGCCTGCGCTAGCCTTGGACGGACCGGACCGCGGTTCTATCCCCCGGTGTCCCATATGGTCCCCCAAGCCAGGAGCAACTTCTGAGCACATAGCCAGGAGTAACCCCTGAGCGTTACCGGGGTGTAGCCAAAAAAAAAAAAAAAAACATGTTCTTTGAACTAATAGGAAGACCAGAATAAAAAAAAAATCACTTTATTTGGTTACACTAGTGTTAATTTATAAGTAATAAAATCATTACATTTAAAAAATCATAATCTTTTTGGATTTCATAGTTAATCTTATCTTGTAAAAAGTTTGAATTCTGAATTCTGATAATTTTCACTTGTTGCTTGCATATCTTAGGTATTGTATCTTTTGAAATGCTAAATATACTGTCCATATAAATGGAATATTTTGTTATCTTAGATAGTAGTTGCTTTGAGAATGATTCTCACCATCATAAAATAGAGTACTTAAGTCTTAGAATACACCTTATGGAAAAATCTTATATTTGATGAATTCAAATGTCTTTTATTAAAATAATTCTAAAACTTTTGACTATTTATGCATGCATCTTAAGTAACATGCATCACTGAGGACCAATTTGATATTAAAGATTATTTATTTAAAAATTGAGATATATTTAAAAAATTTTAATTAAAAGAGAAAATTGTAATATGAGAGGATAAAGGATTTTTTCTCTTAAACTATTTATAGTAGTACAGTGTTTACTATAGAGACTTGACTAACAGAGTTTTATTGTTTTCCCTTTTAAGGGATTCTTAGCCCTTGAAAAAGTTTCTTTAAAGAAATAAAGTAGAGCAGGCAGTCAGCTGAGCACAGCTAACCTGAATAAGCAATTTCTGTAAACATCCATCATGAGCAAGTCATCTACATCATGGTTTAGTTAACAATTCAGCTGGGGGGGGGCAGAGCGATAACACTACAGTAGGGCATTTGCCTTGCACAATGCTGACCTGAGACAGACCTGGGTTCAATCCCCAGCACCCTATACGGTCCCCTGAGCCTGCCAGGAGCGATTTCTTTTTTTTTTTTTTTTTGGATGGGGGGTTAGGTCACACCCGGCAGCGCTTAGGGGTGTTACTCCTGGCTCTGTGCTCAGAAATTGCTCCTGGCAGGCTCGAGGAACCATATGGGATGCTGGGATTTGAACCACCATCCTTTTGCATGCAAGGCAAATGCCCAACCTTCATGCTATCTCTCCAGACCTGATTTATGTTTTTCTTTCTTCTTAGGTAATATGATTCATAATTAGAAATAGGATGTCCTGAGAGGTTTAGTGAATTATTTATTATGTTTCTTGTTTCTCTTCATTTTAGAATGCTGCTTTTAAATTACCTGGGGAAAATTGGGTCCAAAACACCTTTGAAGGCTGCTGCAACTTTCTCAGTTGGTTGGAATACTTTTGCTTGCTCAGAGTCGTTGGAGAAGCCACTGAATTGGTTGCTTTTTAATTACTATCTGACAACTTGCCTCCAGTCTTCAATTAATAAGTGAGTCATCTTTTAAAACTGGTATCTCTGGGGGCTGGAGTGGTGGCGAAAGCAATAGGGCATCTGTCTTGCACGCGCTAACCTAGAATGGACCACGGTTCGATCCCCCCAGCATCCCATATGGTCCCCCAAACCAGGAACGATTTCTGAGCGCATAGCCAGGAGTAGCCCCTGATCGTCATCGAGTGTGGCCCCAAAACAAAAACAAAACAAAACAAAAAAGCCTGGTATCTCCAAACATTTTTGGATTATATGCCTCTAGCAGGGGTCCTGAAACTTTTTAAACAGGGGGCCAGTTCACTGTCCTTCAGACTGTTGGAGGGCCAGATTATAGTAAAAACAAACATTATGAACAAATTTCTATGCACACCGCATATATCTTATTTAGAAATAAAGAAACAAAATGGGAATAAATATAATATGTGGCCCGCGGGCCGTAGTTTGAGGACCACTGCAATATATCTATGCATTTTATATATTTACTAACCCATACCAAAATATTGTTTTATAAGAATAGCAAGAGAAGCCTTCAATATAAGTGGAAAATATAAGTAAAGTCTGTAATGTTTTCTTTCTATATCTCAATGAATTATCTGTCCAACCTCTAAAAAACATCCCTCTGCTTTGAAAATCAATATTCTAAATAACTACAATATTAGATAATATGTTGAGGCACCAGAGCGATAGGTAGGGAGGACATTTGCATTGCACAGAGTTGACCCAGGTTTGATTCTGGTTATCCCATATAGTCCCCTAGCCTACAATAAGTAATTTCTGAGTGCAGAGCCAGAAGTAACCATTGAACACCAGTGGATGTAGCCCCCCCAAAATACATTAAGTATGTTGAACCTTAGGCTGTCTCTGTAGACGTTTTACTTGTTGGTAAGCTTATCAGTATCTCATTCTAGCCTCAGTTATAATCAACATATTGAATGCTTTTATTGCTAAGTAATATAGTTTACAAATATCCTGCTTCTGAAATTCTATGTTTTTTTATATCAACTATTTTTTTATTTAAACACCGTGATTACACACATGATTATAGTTGTATGATTACAGTCATGTAAAAAACACCCCCCTTCACCAGTGCAACATTCCCACCACCAATTTCCCAGCTCTCCCTCCTCCCCACCCCCCCACACCTGTACTTGAGACAGGCTTTCTACTTCCCTCATTCATTCACATTGTTATGATAGTTTTCAGTGTAGTCATCTCTCCAACTGCACTCATCACTCTATGTGATGAGCTTCATGTCATGAGCTGCACCTACCAGCCCTCATCTCTCTTGTCTCTGAGATACTGTTAAAAATGTCTTTCATTTTTCTTAAAGCCCATAGATGAGTGAAACCATTCTGTGTCTTTCTCTCTCCCTCTGACTTACTTCACTCAGCATAATAGATTCCATGTACATCCATGTATAGAAATACTATGTTTTTTAGAAACTTAGGAGACTCCTGGGGCTGAAGAAATAGTACAGTGGGTAGGGTGCTTGTCTTGAACACCAACTGATTCAGATTAGATCCACGCATCCCATATGGTAGCTCAGCAGTAGAACACTTAGTTTGTATATGTGAGGCCCTGGATTCAACCCTCAGCACCTCAAAGGTGTTCCAAACAAATCTCAATATAATTCTATCTCTGATTAAGTAAAAAATTTTTGATTGCCAACTCTGAACTCTGCTATTTAGATATCTACTATTAAGTATTTTAGGTATGCTCAAGATGGGAATTACCTTAATTTTTTACTTTTGAAATTCCCTTCTTCCAGGCACCGGCATATGTTTGTGAAACAAATTGACATGGATCATGTTATGAAGGTAAGAGAAAGATTTATATAATATTATTATTTCTTTTCTTTTAATACCTAGGATATATTTAATCTGTTCTGTTTTTCAGGCTAAGTCTATCAGAGAGTTTGATAAGCGATTCACTACGGTTATGTTTGGATATCAAACAATTGAGGATTTTTATACTGATGCCAGTCCAAACCGTAGGCTGAAGTCAGTAAGCATTCCAGTGTTGTGTCTGAATTCCATGGATGATGTCTTCTCACCTAGTCATGGTAAAATTCATTTTCTTGTATATATTTTTCAATGAATTAACCTTTAAAATACTCTTCTTTTTAGAAAATCCAATAATAAAATACAAATGTTTTTCATATGCTAAACAGAAAAATGTCTAAACATTTATAATTTAGTATCTAAGCACCCCATTCTTCTTATTTTTATTTTTTTTTATTTTTTGGTTTTTGGGCCACACATCCTGGCTGTCTGCTCAGAAATAGCTCCTGGCAGGGGCCAGGAAGGTGGTGCTAGAGATATGGTGTCTGCCTTGCAAGCGCTAGTTCGATCCACGGTTCGATCCCCCGGCGTCCCATATGTTCCCCCCAAGCCAGGGACGATTTCTGAGCACATAGCCAGGAGTAACCCCTGAGCATCAAACAGGTGTGGCCCAAAAACCAAAAAAAAAAAAAAAAAAGAAAGAAAGAAATAGCTCCTGGCAGGCACAGAGGACCATATGGGACACCAGGTTTCGAACCAACCACCTTAGGTCCTGGATCGGCTGCTTGCAAAGCAAACACCGCTGTGCTATCTCTCCGGGCCCCCCATTCTTATTTTTATTACCTTCCTTTCTTACTGAATATGTCATTCTTTGTAGAAATTATGTTTCAATGTTTTGCCTCTAGAATACATTATCACTTAGTTTTTCTTTATGAGGTTATTATACACTGGAATTTTTCTTTGCTTTTAAGTTAGAAAATAATGTAAGCATTTATAAGTATGATGTTTTTGTATGTTAATGAATGTAAGTACTTTCAGACAATTAGTCATATTTGATATGAAATTGTCTTTGATGCCCCCATACTATTTTTCTAATTTATGCTTATTCTCATTTTCTCTCTTCACTAACTCAAGAAATATGAAATTAGTGAAAAATGAGAAACAAGTAACAAACATAAAAAGCCAGGCTTGAGGCTAGAGAGATAATCAGCAGATCACCGGCACCCATATGGTCAGTCCTTTAGACACTGCTAGGAATAATTCCTGAGTTCAGAGCCAGGAGTAACCTCTGATCATTGCCAGGTGTGTCCCAAAAACAAACTAAAGGCCAGGCTTGTTCTTCATACCTGTGTTCTTCCTTGTCCATGTATCTCACTTGCTTGTTTCTATGTCTCTGCTTATTTCCACTCTGGAGAAGTATGTGTTCTTTCTTGAATACATGTTTTCTCTCTCTCTTCCTTCACATATTTTTTTTTATTTGTGTTTTTGTTTTTGGGTCACACCCAGCAGCACTAAGGGTTTACTCCTGGCTCTACCCTCAGAAATCGCTCCTGGCAGGCTCGGGGGACCATATGGGATGCCGGGATTCAAACCACCGTCCCTCTGCATGCAAGGCAAACACCCTGCCTCCATGCTATCGCTCTGGCCCCCCCTCACATATTTCTAAATAAGTTTCAGGTAGCATGGGAGATAAGACATTTAATTTACTGGTCTTTCATCCATTTGGCACTGCATATAATACCCTAAGGTTTGGCAGGAGTCACTTCTGAGCACATAGCCAAGAATAGTCCCTGAGCAATATCATTTATAGTCCAAAACCCTTCCCCCAGAAAAGATATTCTGTTTATAAGCACAAAGCATATTCATTGTAGAAGCTTTAGAAAATTCCCAAAGTAGGGAACATTTTTTTTTCAAATTGGTATAAAAAATTTTAGACATACTTTGGGAATTTTCTAAAGTTCCCACAAATATAATCAATGTAATGCTGTAAATCAATATTTTTTTGTTTTGATGCTAGTAGAGTTAAAAGCTTATTCCTGACTCTGTGCCCAGGAATAACTTCTGTTAGGGCTCAGGAGGACCATATGGTGTGCCAAAGATTGGACCTGGGTTGACCACATGCAAGGCAAGTGCCATTCCTGCTGTACTTGCTTTGGCTCCATGGGGATGGCATTCTGTTGTGTGGTTTATGATTAACTATAGATATGTGATGGTTTTTACCTGCCTGGGCTGACAGTAATGGTCAAGAGGGAGGTGGATCAGGAAAGGTCCAGTAAAGAGGAATGCTCTTGGTTCACATCCTCTTGCCCATTTCCCTTCACTGCTTTGTTGCTGCGGTGACTGGGGCTGCACATGCATGATTTACGTTGTTTGGATACATTCTCACTGGTGCTCATGTGTATTCTGAGTGAAGTGCTCATCTGGGAGTAGCCATGGTGCTCACCATGTCTAAATACACGCAACTTTAAATGGTTGGAACTTCTGACCACAGGTCAGAAAATGATACTTTGAACTGTGGTATCATATGAATAACGTGGCAATTCGTTTAACTTGTGTTCACTGGACTAAGGAAGTCTGACATTTCATCTATCTTATTTTGCTGACCTTTCTTACTGGCAACAATTTTTGGGATGGGGCAAACATGGCAGTGCAAATGGCTTACTTGGTTCTACACTTAGATATCTCCTGGTATCTTGGGACTTCATATGGGGTGCCAAGGAATGAAGTGTGTCAGCCTCCTGCAAAGCAAGTGCCTTCCCTGATGTACTATTATCTCTCCAGCCCCATCTAACTGACGTTTTTCCAGCATTCAATCTGACCTATTTGGTATAAGTTTAAATTCATTATTTACTGTTTCATCCAAGTTCTTGAAATAGTCTTTTTGCTTTAAAATAGTGGACAATTGTCTGTATTCTGAGAAGCAAACCAACACCAACACATGACTCATGTGGTACAGCCTTTTGTTCTGATGACTGCCAACTCTCAGTGTTAGAATTTCTACATGTAGTCAGCCTGAAGTTGAAGCTCTTAATAATCCATTAGAGGCACATGAGTACTCTACATCTTAATGTGTGATGGGAAAGCAAAAATAGTATCAGCCATTTTTCTCTTCTTCCCCTTCAGATCTCACACCCGCTCCCAAGATAGATGTTCATTTTTAGGTGTTGCTTACTAAGGTTATGAATTCAGAATCCCTTTTGAATAAGGACTTGGCTTTCTGGGCCTTGATTAAGAGCATAGTGTTCCATGTATTTGGCTTACATAACACTCCCTTTTCAGAAAAATAAGAGATAGTACAATTGGTAAGGTGTTTTTCTTGCACGTGGCCAATCTAGGTTCAATACCTGATACCACATGTGGTTCCCCAGTTCCCACAAGAATGATCCCTAAATGCAGAGCCAGGAGGAAGTAAGCCTTGCTGAGCACCACCAGGTGTGACAAAACACACACTCACAACACACACACACACACACAAAACTTGAGCTACAGATATGATAAAAGGGTTAAGGCATTTACCTTGCACACAACTGACCTACTTATGACCAGGAGTGATCCCGAAGCACAAAACCTAAAGCACAGCGAAGTTCGGCCCAAAAACAAAAAGAAGAAACAAACAAAAAAACCTCCCTTGGTGGGTGTCAGAGTGATAGCACAGCGGGTAGGGCATTTGTCCTGTGTGTGGCCAGCTCAGGCTTGATCCCCGACATCCCAAATGATCCGCCAAGCCTGCCACGAATGATTTCTGAGTGCAGGACTGGAGTAATCCCTGAGCACCACTGGATGTGGCCTAGAAACAAACCAAAAAAAAAAAAAAAAACCAACAACCCACACACAAAAACACCTCCCTTGGTGTCACTTGGTGCACCCAAGGCTCAAAGCTACTGCCACCCCAACCAGGATTATTCCGGCACCCCAACAGGGAACTATCACCCAACCGGCAAACACCGCTCAGTGGGCAATTTGTGTGGGCAGCAACTCTAGCTTGTGAAGGGGCTTCTCCAGCAGTGTGGTAGTTTTATTTCCTTGATTAGAAAGGTGTAGGGTAAGGAGCTCTGACCTTCAATTAGTTGATTGCCACTAACACTCTGACCAGTAAGTGAAGTTGTAATTATTGCATCATCCATGTTATTTTAATCACGGAGACAAGTTGGAACAGATTCTGAAATCCAAACACTTGATGACAGATTGTGATCTGCTATAGACATTAATCAAATATTTTTTACTGTTTAAAGTCTCATTCTGAGGTAAAAGAAATCACATTTGTTTTATTCACCCAGCACTACTCAGAACTTACTCTTGGCTTTATGTTCAGGGACCACTCCTGATATAGGACTGGAGTACATATGGCATGGGGTCAGCCACATACAAGGCAAGAACCCCCTTACCACTGTACTATTTTTCAGGCCCACTAAATCAAATTTGGTCTTATAAGACCTGTGTTCTCAACCCTTTCTGACCGGAGCCCCTTACAGACTTTCCTGTGTCCCTACCCCTCCTTTATCCTATCAGTGGCCCCATAGTCCTGAGTCATGACTCCCCATTTATACAATTTTCACCTTGACCTCTTGGAATATCTTGAGTGCTCACAGAGGGCCAAATGACCCCAATTGAGGTACATTGCTATATAGAGCTCTACTCATTATAGATTTTTGTAAAGCTTATAGAAAAATTATTATTGGAGCTGGAGAGATAGTACAATAAGCAGGGCACTTGCCTTGCCTATGGTCAACCTGGGTTGGATCCCTGGCACCCCATATGGTCTCCTGAGCCCCACCAGGAGCTGAGCACTGCAAAGTGTGCCCCTCCCCCCAAAATATTAAAATATAATAAAGCAGCCAGAGAAATAATACAGGGGTTAAGATGCTTGCTTTGCATGCTGCCAACTTGGGGTCTCTCTCTCTCTCTCTCTCTCTCTCTCTCTCTCTCTCTCTCTCTCTCTCACTCTCTTTCTCTCTCTCGATATATCTCTTGCACTTATATTGTGCCCCGAGTCCTAACAGGAAGGATCCCTGAGTGCAGAGCCAAGAGAAAAACAGGAGCACCATAGGGTATGGCCCCCAAACCCAAAAAGTAATATATGTATATATACTTTTTGTTTTGTTTTGTTTGGGCCACACCCATTGGTGCTCAGATGTTACTCCTGGCTCTGCACTCAGAAATCGCTCCTGGCAGGCTTGGGGGGACCATATGGGATGCTGGGAATTGAACCCAGGTCCGTCCTGGGTTGGACACGTGCAAGGCAAACTCTCTAATGCTGTGCTATCTCTCTGACCCATATACATTTTTAATGAAGTGGGGGAGGGTGGGGAAAAAAAAAAGAAAAAAAATGTTTTTAATGAAGGACCTTTAAAAATATATGTCGAGGGGCCAGCACGGTGGCACTAGAGGTAAGGTTTCTGCCTTGCCAGCGCTAGCCTAGGACGGACTGCGGTTCGATCCCTTACCGTCCCATATGGTCCCCCAAGCCAGGAGGGACTTCTGAGCACATAGCCAGGAGTAACCCCTGAGTGTCACCGGGTGTGGCCCAAAAACAAACAAACAAACAAACAAAATATATATATATGTCGAGCCAGGTATTTGGCTCAGTACTTCATGTTGCATGTGTGAAGCCCTGGGTTTGACCCCACACTACATGCATGCACACGCAGACACATGCACAAAGGCACTATCACTTGGGCCAGAGAGTAGAGCAAAGAGCTGAAACTCAGGCCTTTTTTTGAACTTTGGTTTTTGAGCTACATCCCATGGTGCTCAGGGCTTACTCCTGGTTCTGTACTCAGGGGTCACTCCTGGTGGGACTTGGATAACTGTATGGGAGGCCAGAGATCAAACCTGGGTCCACTGCATACAAAGCAAGAATCCATTATACTATCAACTCCAGTTCCATAAACTCATCATGTAAGAGCCTCAAGTTCCATCCCTGGCTTGAATGGTCCTGTAAGTACTACCAAGTACACCACACACATGTGCATGCATACAAGTGAACATATAGATATGTACATATACACATATATACATATACTACATACATTTATAGTTAGGTGGCTTATATCAGAATTTATTTAGTTTTGCCAATTACAAATATTTGTTTAATGGTATTTTGGATTAGATTGGAAACAAAAAGGGCATACTTAATAAAAACTGATGCTAATTGTATTTATTGTTCTTCTATCCTCTCTTAACTCCTTTTTTTTTTTTCTCTCCTAGCTATTCCAATAGAAACCGCTAAGCAAAACCCTAACATTGCTTTGGTTCTTACTTCTTATGGAGGCCATATTGGTTTTCTGGAGGGACTCTGGCCAAGGCAGTCCACTTACATGGATCGAGTCTTCAAGCAGTTCATGCAGGCCGTAATTGAGCATGGACATGAACTCTCTAACAAGTAGTCCCTCCAGTGCATTTTGTCTGAACCACCACAGAGCAGCAACTCAGCTTAAGGCACAAATATTAACTACTACCGAGAGAGCAAATAAGCCGGCAGGTGGTAAAGAAGTCCAGAATGACATGCAAAAACTACTTTTTGGGAAACAAAACGACTTTGTAGCAAGAAATGAAATATAGATTTAGATTGTAATTTGTGTAGATTTTATTTTTACTATGCCTTACCAAGTATGACCTTAAAGTAGAACAAACATGAAATTGCACTTAACCAAAACTATTGTGTCAAAAGATTTTAATTCCTCAGGGTTTTAATTTAGGCTGGTATTTTTTTAGATTACTTATTTTAATGGTACTTTAATAAATGCTAAGAGTGGTTATTTGAATGTATGTTAAGTTGGCACATTCCTAAGTATATTTATATCTAGTAATGATAACATGAAACTGAAATGAGATAAATTACAGTATGTTAAATATTTTATGTATTCTAACTTTAGAAGAAAAATGCAACAATATTAGACTCCTATTGCTCTTTCACTCATGAATTAAGGCTGATTTAAGTTTTATAATGATTATAGTTCACATGCTTTTTAAAAATAAAATAGATTGTGTGCATATCTGTCATTATATTAAAATTAAACCTACCATTTTAAATTTTTCTGTTTATTTTTTAATCAGTCCCTGGAAAGTAATTTGTCATAATTTCATGAATTCATTGGTTAGAAAATTAAAACTAGAGTCATAGAGATAGTACAGGGAGTAAGGTACTTCCCTGGCATTTAGCCATGTTAGCTGAGATTCTGCTTAGACTCCCTGGCACCACATGCTTTTCTCTTGACCACCGCCAGGACTGATCACTAAGCAGAGGTAGGGGTAAAATCTGATCACCACTACGTGTGACCCCAAAACAAAATAGGAAATTTTTTTTAAATTATAATAAGATAAAAATTATTTTCTGGGATCAGAGCAATAGCACAGCAGTTAGGGTGCCTGCCTTGCATGATCTGAGTTCAATCCCCAGTATTCCATATGGTTCTATAAGAAGCACCAGGAGTGAACCCTAAGCACCACCAGGTATGACCCAGATCCCCCCCCAATGAATAATATATGATAAAAATTATTTCCTAGATGATTTCAGAGTTTTATAGATTGTTTCTGTGTTTTGTTTATTTGTTTTTTCAATTTTGGGGTCACACCTGGAGATGCTCAGGGGTTACTCCTGGCATTGCTTGGGAATCATCTGGGATGCTGGGGAAAAAACCCTAGTCAGGTACTTGCAAGGCAAGTGCCTTACCTGCTGTACTATTTTTCCAAGCGCATCCAAGGTGCTTGCCTTGCATGCAGCTGACCCAGGTTTGATCTCCAGCATCATGCAAGGTCCCCTAAGCACCATCAGGAGAGATTTCTGAATGTAGAGCCAGGAGTAATTCCTGAGCACTGCAGGTGTGGCCCAAAATAACAACATAAATTTCCAGGCCAGAGATAGTACAGGGATCAAAGCATTTGCCTTGCATGCAACCCCTTGTTCAATCCTTTGAGCACTGTTGGGTGGTCCCAAGCCCTTCCCTACCATTATTTTCAAGGGGATAGATAGTTCAGTGGGCTGGCACATGGTCTATATTAGAGACCCAAGTTGGATCCTTGGCACTCCATAGTTGCAAGGAGCATTCAGAAGAGTCTGGAGTAGCTCCCACGTTCTGCCAGGTGTGACCCACATCAAACTGCTTTAATCGTGCACAAGTAAGAGAAGATATCCAATGAAAACCAACACAGAGCCACTGGCTCAAAACCTAGTTACAGAACAGACTTGACTCGGTACAGATCTGCAGAGTTTATCTGTGACAAGCCGACATGCATGTGACTGAATTTGATGGAAACCCCTCCTCACCCTGCACTGAAGCCTATATTTTTACTGGTATTGCAGAACCTCCAATTTAGAAGGCTCCTTCTGGAGGAAAAAGGAGTGGCTGAATGGTCATTAAACTCCGCAGATCGACATACAAAAGAAATTAAAATTCTAGTCTTAGGAATTCTGTGCCTTCCGAAATTTTATTTTGGCTTTTAGAATTAAAATGTTTCCTTGTTGTGGAGAAAAAGGCTGATATTTTTGCAAATGCATCAAATTAACCCGAAAGGTTCCCTAGCATGGGAAACTCAGTAACATCTTTGTACTCAAATAGCCATTATAAAAGCTTTTATAGTAAAAATCACACAATTGTGGTTTTAGCTGCTTAGCAGTTCCCATGGTTCAAAATCTACTACCCTGCTGCCACTCAACAAGAGGCAACAGTAGGATTTGAAATAAGAGCTGACAGAGGTTGTTTCCAGAAGCACATGCTTGTTAGAATCGTCTTTCAGACATCAACATATTGGATGGCTTCTTACCTCCTTCCTTAAGGACCTTATGATCTGGCAAGGTGTGCTCTTCCAGTAGTATTATAAAACCTAACCTGCAGGGCCAAAGCGATAGCACAGAGGTAGGGCATTTGCTTTGCACGTGGCCAACACAGGACAAACCCGTTCGAATCCCGGCATCCCATAGGGTCCCCCCGAGCCTGCCAGGAGCAACTTCTGAGCACAGAGCCAGGACTAACTCCTGAGCAACGCCGGGTGTGACCTCCAAACAAAACAAAACATTAACCTGCACCTCACTTTATGCAGGTGGAATTTTGTTGTTATTGTTGATTTGGGACCACATCTGCAATGCCCAGGAGATACTACTGGTGGTGCTCAGGGGAGCATATGGGATGCCAGGATTGAACCTCAGTCAGTCTTGTACAGGCAAACTTTTCCCTGTGTACTATCAAACTAGCCTCCCAGGTAGAAGTGTTGTCTTAGAGTGATTATAATGAAAGATTATATCAAAAATATAATAAAGATTATAATCAGATTTTGGCTTAATAACCTGAGTTATAGAGCACATGCTATGCTTGTATGAAGCCTTAAGTAAACTTTTGCCAAGATTTGTGTTTGTTCTGCTTTGGGGCCACTGTGGTGCTCAGGGATTTTTTTTTTGGCTATGTGGGCCAGAGTGATAGTAGAGCAACGTGTAAGGGCTGGGGAATAGGTTTGCATAAAAGAGTTCCATACGAACTGTGCTAGGAATGATTTGAGAGAAACTCTCAGCACTATACTGGCTGTGGTCCAAAAAACCAAATGACAATAACAAAGTAAAATGAGGCAACATTTTAAGAAAATAATGGTGCTACTTTAATTTGGAACAACATGGTTATTGTTTCCTGTTGTTATGGCAATAGAGGAAGACTAATTGAAATGTCAAATAAGCATGGATATGAATTTTCACAGTATTACTTACTATAACCCAAAATGGAAAGAACCCAAATGCCATCAACCAGTGAATTAATGTACTATATTCACATCACAGGATATTAGTCAGCAATAATGTACATGCTTTGACTTGGGTGAACCTTAAATATACTGCAAATGAAGCCAATTCTGAAGAACCAAAAGCTGACTTAATTTCTATGAAGTACCTGGAACAGGCAGACTGCTCAAAAGCATATTGGTGGTGGTATAAAACTACAGGAAAGTGAGCGGAAACTGGAAGGTGAAGACTTAAGTTTCTTCTAGAGGGTATTGAAATACTCTGAAATTGTGTAGCTATTGATGCACAAATTAAGAGCTATTGAATTATACATTTTAGATGGGTAAATAAAACTTTTTAAAATACTCAAATGGCCAGGAAGATAGCACAACAAGTAGGGAGCTTGCCTTGCATGTGGCTGATCCAGGTTCAATCCTCAGCAGCCCATAAGGTTCCCTCAAAACACACCAGGAGTGATCCTGAGCACTTGAGCATTGCCAGATATAAAGCACCAACATATATTCAAATTAGGTACTAGGGAGGGAGAACGTGGTCTGGTCAGGGACATAGTTTCACATGTTCAATCCTCAAACACTCCTCTGCTGCCAGGTGTGGTCCCCAAAACAAAAAAGGACTATTAAATTGTCTACATTCTATGGGTTACCATTTGGCAGTGGATTCCCTGATGTCTATTCTCATGTCACTAGTTTCCTCACATTCTTCAGCAATGTGGCTCCCAAAAATTTATCAAAAATAACCCCAAATTCTGTGCTCATTTCACAGCACATATACTGAAAGTAACTATATTCAAAATAAACTTCCAAGTGTTATACAAGAAAAGGTTGGGGAGGAGGGGGCAAGATAGTATAGTGGTAAAGGTGCTTGCCCTTGTATGAGGCAGATCCAGGTTCGTTCTCCAGAATCCTTTATTGTCAGTCACCTGCATCCCAAGAGGAGTGAACCTGGAGCACAGAGTCAGGAATCAAGAGTGGCCCAGCGCTAAACAGAAAAAATATTCACGAGCCAGAGTGATAGTACAGTGGGTAGGGCATTTACCTTGCACACAGGTTTAGATTGACTTGGGGGCCCGGAGAGATAGCACAGCAGCGTTTGCCTTGCAAGCAGCCGATCCAGGACCAAAGGTGGTTGGTTCGAATCCCGGTGTCCCATATGGTCCCCCGTGCCTGCCAGGAGCTATTTCTGAGCAGACAGCCAGGAGTAACCCCTGAGCACTGCCGGGTATGACCCAAAAACCAAAAAAAAAAAAACAAAAAACAAAAAACAACCAATAGATTGACTTGGAATACCCTGAGCACTCTAGGAGTAATGCCTGAGCAAAGAAACAGGAATATGCCCAGAGCACCACTAAGTGTGGCAAATAAACAAAAAAGGCTTTGTCCTCTGTTTTAATCAATGCCAACTATACACTTATATGAAAATCCAGTTTTCTGTCTGGCTGAAGCAAGAATACAAATAGTAAAAGCTGTTGACAAAAGGTATGAGTCACATTTAGAATATAAACATAGGGCCGGAGAGATAGCATGGAGGTAAGGCGTTTGCCTTTCATGCAGAAGGTCATCGGTTCGAATCCCGGCGTCCCATATGGTCCCCCGTGCCTGCCAGGAGCAATTTCTGAGCGTGAAGCCAGGAGTAACCCCTGAGCACTGCCGGGTGTGACCCAAAAACCACAAAAAAAAAAAAAAAAAAGAATATAAACATAAACTGTTTCTGTATAGGTGATCTAGAGAAAATTTGGTATAGAAAGTAAAATATCGGGAATTATGGGCTGGAGAGATAGCATGAGGTAAGGCATGCCTTGCATGCAAAAGGATGGTGGTTCAAAACCCGTCATCCCATATGGTCCCCCGAGCCTGCCAAGAGTGATTTCTGAGTGTAGAGCCAGGAGTAACCCCTGAGCGCTGCCAGGTGTGACTCAAACCCCCCCCCCAAAAAAAAAAAAACAGGAATTAGTTCAAAAGCATACCAATGAAGATCTGATTAACAACACGGAGCAGCAGCAGGTTTCATTGGTTTCCAAAGACACTAACTCATAGAACCTAAATGTTCGTATTGCCCCTTTTACCTCCAATATTGTAACTTATTACTACTATTAACACCACACCAATAGGGCTGGAATGGTGGCGCAGTAGTAGGGCATTTGCCTTGCACACAGCTGACATAGGACGGACCTCGGTTCTATTCCCTGGGCGTCCCACATGGACCCCAAGCCAGGAGCAATTTCTGAATTCATAGCCAGGAGTAACCCCTGAGCGTCAATGGGTGTGGCTCAAAAACCAAAAAAGGAAAGAAAAAAGAAAAAAGAGGTCTAGCTTATAAATCTACATATAAATGAACTGTTTCTCCTTTTCTTTTTAAACTTTTTTTTAAAAATATATTTTATTTAAGTAACATGATCATAGTTGGGTTACAGTCACAAACAGAACATCCCCCTTCACATCCCCTGCCTGTATTCGAGACGGCATTCTACTAGTTATTTATTTTAAGTTCAGTAAATTGTATTTTTTTCCTTTAAGGATAAGTGTATAAGACTGACTCTGGGCCCCATGCATACCAGTCTGTCCAACCCAAGTCATTCTCTGTGGTCCCAGTGAAACTTTTTCACATTTTAGCTGTTGTTGGTATCAGGTTCCTATATTTAAAGATTCTGGATTCTGTGCATTTCTTTCATCCAAGTCAGGCTGATGTGGAGCATCCTCTAGTTTCAGCACACCATTAGATACAGAGCGATCTACCCTGCAAGCAGGCTGTTGCTGAGTCTTCTGGGTGTTGAGAGCACTCTTTGGAGTAAGTCAATGCCAAAACAATGGTAGGTCTTCCCTGGTAGAGGCTTGGATCCTGGTAATGTTATAGGCAATTGTGGTTGTTTCCATAGATGGTATCCATTGTTCAGGTGTGTTTGGGTGGTGCCCATTCTTCTGAGGCCTAAGCCAAATCATTATGCCAATGTTCAGGGTATAAGGCCTAATTGCATTACCAAATTTGTGTTCCCATCTCTATTAGATAAGAACTTGTTTGCATATGTATTATTTTCCCATTTTAATGTGCCTATGCAAAAGAGAAGCAATGCCACAAGATATTGTTGGTGCATCTAGGGGCCGACGAATGAAGTCCAACATTCCCCGTAACTTGGTTCAAACATGAAATCTATACAGAGATACTCTTCTACCAGTATTACTTATAAAACAGATCTCAAAGGGAGAAAATCAAACAATCAAATAACAAAACCAGTGGGCAAAATTGTCACTATATGAGGATGTTCGAAAAGAATTATAGATGTTAAGGGAATACATCTGAGATATACAAAGGAGATACACGTGTCCCTTTTATGTTTTAGAAATAGTCAAGAGAGAGGGTGTTGTTTTCGAGACAACTGTGATTTGAGCAAGCAAAGAAAACATGGAGCCATATCCTCCCTGTGTTGCCTGCTGAAGCTTCCACTCCCAGAGAGGCGTTTGCTTCCTAATTGCTGGAAGTCAGAAGTTCAACAGTCCCCTCCCAGCCCCTTACAGAATGAGGAAGCCTGGGGTCTTCTTTAAATTGCTCCTTGCTGGAACCTACTTGCTGGGACCCTGAGCAGGTCTCCAGTATTAACCCTGGGGACGGGGAGGAAGGAGAGAGAAGGCTGTGGGGGGCAGCCAAGGCTGTGTCTTCCCCTTAGCTTGGCCAAAAAGCCTACAGCCTGGAGCCATGCCGTCCACCTGTTGCCTGCTGAAGCTTCAGACTCCACCCAAAAAATTACTGTGAAAGATATATAATCCACCTTGGCCAAAACAAAAATCATCAGTACAAAAATATGGTTAAATGTGGGGTAATAGGAGGTGGGAGTGAGGGAGTAAAGGAATAAAACGAGCTCCTGGGTGGCTTTCAGATTATGACAAACAGATTAAACACAATGATATCCCAATATTTGTCAATATGTCCATCCATGTATAGGAAAATTTCATGACATCATCTCTCCTGATGGCTGCATAATATTCCATTGTATATATGTACCACAGTTTCTTTAGCCATTCATCTGTTGAAGGGCTACCACTCCCTGCCAGCTATGGCCAAAAATAGAATCAAGTTGAGGATGGAGCAATAATATGGTGGGTAGGATGTCCACCTACCTGGCTTCAACTCCCAGTACCTCATATGGTTCCCCAAGCACTATTAGAACTGACTGCTAGGGGGCCGGAGAGATGGCATGGAGGTAAGGCGTTTGCTTTGCATGCAGAAGGTCAGTGGTTCAAATCCCGGCATCCCATAAGGTCCCCTGAGCCTGCCAGGAGCAATTTCTGAGCATAGAGCCAGTACGGCCAGGTGTGATCCAAAGCCCCTTCCCCCCCCCCCAAAAAAAAAAAAAACAAAAAACAAAATTAGTCTTATATAAAAGCAGAATTTAAATAGGAAACATTCCTTGAATCGGGGACTGGGCAACAACCAGCAGTCTCAGGGATTATTCCTGGCAGCCTCAGGGGACCATATGGGATAAAGGGGGTCAAACCCAGGTTGGTCACAGGTCGGCCCACATGCAAGGCAAACGCTCTACCACTGTTGTTGCTCCAGCCCCAAAACATTCCTTATAAACTCCAAATATAATAATCTTACTAAAATATGTTAAATATACCTAAGCCTCTTTACTCACTTGTTTTTTGGATCACACCCAGCAGCGCTCAGGGGTTACTCCTGGCTCTACCTCAGAAATCGCTCCTGGCAGGCTCAGGGGACCATATGGGATACTGGGACTCGAACAATGGTCCTTCTGCATGCAAGGCAAACACGCTGCCTCCGTGCTATCTCTCTGGCCCTGCCTACTTAATTTCTTCTTTGATTTTCGGGTCACACTCAGTGGTGCTCAGGTCTACTCCTGGCTCTATGAGAAATCACTCCTGGCAGGCATGTGGGCCATATGGATGCTGGGAGTTGAACCACCATCCAGCCTGAATTGCCTGCGTGCAAGGCAAATGCTCTACCGGTGTGTTATCTCTTGGCCCTTTAATAAATTATTTTTTTCCCTCCTCCAATAAATTATTTTTAATTCCAAAATCAACATTCAAGGTTCTGCAGTCATTAATGGACATACAGAGAAAATTCTGGTCACATGCTGTTCCCTGCTAAGGTTGAACAAAGCAACAGTCTGCCTACTTTCAGCTCTGATACCATGAACTTTTGTCTACTTGGAGCCACTTTTTAGGCATTCTTTGCTGGTGGTTTTGTTTAAAATGGTCTGTATGGGCCTGGATAGCTCAGTCGGTAGAGTATCAGACTTTTAATCTGAGGGACCAGGGTTCAAGCCCCTGTTCAGGCTCATGCAAACTCTTTCTGGGCCGGAGAGATAGCATGGAGGTAAGATGTTTGCCTTTCATGCAGGAGGTCATAAGTTCGAATCCCAGTGTCCCATATGGTCCCCCGTGTCTGCCAGGAGCAATTTCTGAGCGTGGAACCAGAAATAGCCCCTGAGCACTGCCGGGTGTGACCCAAAAACCACACACACACAAAAAAAAAAAAGTCTGTAAGCACCTCTTGAAGCAAAATGGAGCAGTGGCACCAGAGGTAAGGCGTCTAGCCTAGGACGGACTACGGTTCGATCCCCCAGTGTCCCATATGGTCCCCCAAGCAAGGAGCAATTTCTGAGTGCATAGCCAGGAGTAACCCCTAAGAATCACCAGGTATGCCCCCCCCCCCAAAAAAAAAGCCAACATATTTTGGCTTACTCTTCAAGCTTGTGTTGTCTCAAACATGCATATTGCTCGCTTCTTCATTTGCTTATTTATATTTTGGAGAAGTCTATGTTCTCTTTCATAGTTCCTTTCTCTTGTCTCACATTATCCCTCCCATCTTTCTAAGCAAGTTTCATTCTATAAAAACTACCTTGCAGAGACAGAGCAATAGCAAAGCAAGGAGGACACTAGCCTTGAACATGGTCCACCATGTTTGATCCTTGGCATATAAGGTTCCTCAAGCCTGCATGGAGTGATTTCTGAGTGCAGAGCCAAAAGTAGAATTATCCTTGCATGGCCTCAGGTGTGGCCCAAAAAAAGACCTACCTTGCTTTCTTCACAATAAAACAAACAAACAAAAAAAAGACACATTTTAGTAATCCCCAAGGATTTTCCCATTTAGAGAAAAGATAGTGTAAGACCTTTATTTTGGAGACACATCCAACTGAGGACTAACTCCTCAGTCTACATTCAGTTATTACCACTGGCAGGCTCAAGGGACCATATCAGATGTTAGGAATTGAGCCCAGGTCAAACACTTGCAAGGAAAGCACCATACCCACTGTATACAACACTTGCAACCTGGTGACCATGGTTCTCAATCCCCAGCATTTCAGTCCCCTGAGCATCATAAGGTTGACCCAAGAACAGAACCAGGATTTAGCCACCAAGTACTGTCAGGCATGATCCAAAAATTAAAAACCGACATAAGGGAGCCGGAGAGATAGCACAGCAGTGTTTGCCTTGCATGCAGAAGGACTGTGGTTCGAATCCTGGCATCCCATATGGTCCCCTGAACCTGCCAGGAGTGATTTCTGAGCGTAGAGCCAGGAGTAACCCCTGAGCACTGCTGGGGGTCACCCAAAAACCAAACCAAACCAAAACAACAAAAAAACCAACATAAGATTTTTCTGTTGCTACTTTAACCGAAGCCTCTAGAAAAGCACCAAAGATGGACTTCTATCATGTTAACAAAGACTTTTCTAGGCCTAGAGATAGTATAAAGCATAGGACCCTTGCTTTGTAGAGATCCCCATCTCCACCAGGAGTAAGCTCTGAGTACCACCAGTTGTGGCCCCAGAACTAAAAGTAAATAAAAAAAAACTAACTTGAAAGCTTTTTCAGAAATAAACATTATCAAATATACTGACAGAACAGTAAAATTTTGTTTAACTGCTTAAAAACGAAATATCATATATGAAACCTTAAAACATCCATTGTATTTAGTTGAGGACAGGAGGCAAGAAAAGCTTATTAGTCTTGTGCTTTCTATAATTCTGCAGTGCTTTGAATATAATGATAATCAGTTGTTTTCATATGATTTTTCATTTAATGTGAAATAAAGACTTCTAGAAGAATGTTTGCTGAGTACCTCCTATAATTTTAGTCTTAATCTAAACTGTTCTAACCAGTTTCATACTACTAACACCTACATGCTACATGACAAAAAAAAATCAAAATCAAATGAGATGCCAATACCCACTGCCTTGAAATCCAACAATAGAAAGAATTCTTACCAAGTTTATTTACAATCTTTAATTATGTATGTTTATTTTACTGTTTACTTTGGTCTTTACCATGAGGTCAGAAATTAATCTATGATTATTGATTACTGTTGAAAAGTCTTTCTAATTTGCCCCTTTAAATCTCTTCACCTTGCTTCTTTGCCTTCTTGGACTTACTGGGAATAAACACTAACAGATCACAGGGAAAAAGTGAGGTACATATGCCACAAAAACAACAAAAAAAACCCATGCTACATTATGAGCTTACATAATCCACTGAATGAGACTACACCTTTGCAAAAATTTTTCTTTTCTTTTTTTTTTGGTTTTTGAGTCAAACCTGGCAGTGCTCAGGAGTTAGTCCTGGCTCTACACCAGTGGTTCTCAATTATTTTCTGTCATGCTCCCCTAGAAAGAAAACATTTTTCACACCCCCTGCTTGACTGTAAATAGTATCTTTCTCTCTCTTTTTTTCTTGGTTTTTGGGCCACACCCGGTAGCACTCAGGGGTTACTCCTGGCTGTCCGCTCAGAAATTGCTCCTGGCAGGCTCAGGGGACCATATGGGATGCTGAGATTTGAACCACTGTCCTTCCGCATCTAAGGCAAACACCCTATCACTATGCTATCACTCCGGCCCCTGTAAATAGTATCTTTATTTAAAAAAAACTTTAACCTGCAAAACAAAAAATTTGAGCTGATTTTTAAATCAGAGGTGATGTCTGGATTAATGGCTACAATGAGCCCATTTTACAATGCATAGCTTTTCGAAGCGAGTTTTGAAGCAGGACCCAACAACTCTCAGCTCCAGAGACAGACAGAGACATAAACGTGGGGCTTAGCTTGTTATGACAGTGATTGCTGAGGTCAAACGCGTCCCTCTTTACAGAGCCTCGTGCCCCACTATTTGAGAAGCACTGCTCTACACTCGGAAATTGCCCCTGGCAAGCTTGGGGGACCATATGGGATGCTGGGATTCGAACCACGATCCTTCTGCATGCAAGGCAAAACTCCTTATCTCCATGCTATCTCTCCGGCCCTGCAAAAAATTTTTTTTCTTACTAAAAAATTTTGGACCTGGATCAACAGTACAGTAGGTAAGGCATTTGCCTTGCAGTCATCCTAGGTTCAATCCCTGGCATCCCATATAGTGCCTGAGAATGCCCATGAGTAATTCCCGCCCATGAGTAATTCCCGAGTGAAGGGCCGGGAGACGCCCAAACCCCCTGCAAAAAAAAATAGTTACAAAACCCATATAAATGATTAAGTGAGAATCATTTCTCCCCTGTCATCAAAGTAACTTAAAAAAAAAACACAACAAAACCTTGGGGCCTGAGCGATAGCACAGCAGTAGAGTGTTTGCCTTGCACACAGCTAACCCAGGACGAACCTGGGTTCGATCCCTGGCATCTCAAACAGTCCCCCAAGCCAGGAGCAATTTCTGAGTGCATAGCCAGGAATAACACTTGAGTGTCACCGGGTGTGGCCCAGAAACAAAGCAAGACAAAAAAAAAGTATTCTTCGGCCAAAGCAATAGCACAGTGATAGGGCATTTGCTTACATCTGGCACAGACGTACGGGTTTTATCCCAGCCTCCTGGACCTGCCAGGAGCAATCCCTAAGTGCCACCGGGTGTGGCTCCAAAACTTAAATGGCCACTAATTCCTGACACCCCATAAGATACCCTGAACAGCTTATGTGATCCATAAGCAAAGAGCCAGTAGTAAGCCTTGAGCATGCAACATGTGGCCTGAAAACTAAACCAAACTTACTAATAGAAAAAACTATCATTTTCTTCCTGCTGACTTTCCTTTTTTTTTTTTCTTGAGGGAGAAAGGCCTACACCTAACAATTATCAGGGCATATTCCTGGTTGGCTCAGAAGACCTTGTAAGGCAGGGGTCTCAAATTCGTGGCCTGTGGGCCGTTTGCAGCCCTCCCTAGACATTTTGTGACCCTGCCTTAGAGGAAATCTTTTTTTGCTTTGTTTTAGTTGTTTGGGTCACATCCCCCAATGTTCAAGGCTTACTACTGACTTTGCACTCAAAGATCACCCCGACTTTGCTTCCTGCGGCCCCCAGGTAAATTGAGTTTGAAACCCCTGTTGTAAGGTGAGGGATAGCCAACTTGGGTCCACCATATGCAAAACAAGTTCCCCACCCAGTGTTTTGGTTTTTACCTATATCATGCAGTGTCTTCCAATCAATACAACTTGGGCATCCCAATATAAAGCAATTGCTCTAGCCTTTTGAGCTCACTGCGCTACCTTTATACTTACACATATATTTATTACTTCTATTTTAAAAGGAGTCCTTGTAAAAACAGTTGGCAATGAAACCATTACAGGAACATCCATATTAGCAAGTTTTAGTATTACTCACTGGTTAAATCTGATGATCTTTATAAGCAGTTTCATATCAGAATATAAAACTATGTTCAAGTAGGAACCTATTTAAAAAAATAAAACCAAGAAGTATAAATAGAAATAATCATTTGTTGGAGTGGACACTAAAAAAGAGATAGATGTTGAAACACTGTATACCTGAAACTAAATCATGAATAACTGTAATTTCATAATGACTAAAATAAAGATGACAATCACATTTCTTGAAGTACCCAAGACTTCACAGACCAAAAGCTCCAGAGAACCAATTTTTTTTGGGGGGGGGTTTTGGGCCACACCCTATAGAACTCAACTTTTTTTTTTTTTTTTTTTTTTAAGTTTTTGGGACACACCCGGCGGTGCTCAGGGGTTACTCCTGGCTGTCTGCTCAGAAATAGCTCCTGGCAGGCACGGGGACCATATGGGACACCGGGATTTGAACCAACCACCTTTGGTCCTGGATTGGCTGCTTGCAAGGCAAACGCCGCTGTGCTATCTCTCCGGGCCCCAGAGAACCAATTTTAAGAGCCCATTCTATAGGACTTAAAATTATGAAGAAATTAAATAGAAATTAACTGCTCTTGCTCCACAGATTGGAGTAAGTAAAACAGTAACATGCAATTTCTGTGCATGTGAAACTAAAAGACACTTGAAAGTTAAAACAAAACAAAACTTATGGGGCCGGAGCAGTGGTGCAGAGAGGTAAGGCACTTGCCATGAATGTGGTTGACCTAGGACGGATCAAGGTTTGATCCCCGGAATCTCATACGGTCCCCATGCCAGGAGAGATTTCTGAGCGCATAGCAAGAAGTAATCTCTGAGCATCATCGGGTGTGGCCCAAAAAAACCAAACCAAAACTTAAAGCCTGATCTAAGTATTGAATTATTCTGAGATGGTGTAGCTTTTACTAGGCCAATCCAAGAACTTACTATGAACTAGAAGATTCAATTTAATAGACAATAGACAACTCTACCCCACACTTATGTTTATTAAAAACTGACACAAACAAACAAAACCTGTACAAAAAATATCCCCATCACTATCAATTTGAAGCAATAATTCTGAGACATTATCTTCTAGGACCCCCTCTTCCTCTGCCCCGGCCACGCCCTCTTCCTCTTCCTCTTCCTCGACCTCTTCCTGCAACTGAAAGAGAGAACAAAGTAGGGTAAATTCTAATCCATACAAACGTTAGTTTGCTTCAAACAGCATCAACAGGAAATAAAACTATAAATTCAGTTTCTCAAATGTTCCCAACACATCATCATGTTGACTAATAAAGAAATTCTGGGGGCCGGGCGGTGGCGCTGGAGGTAAGGTGCCTGCCTTACCTGCGCTAGCCTAGGAGACGGACCGCGGTTCGATCCCCCGGCGTCCCATATGGTCCCCCAAGCCAGGAGCGACTTCTGAGCGCATAGCCAGGAGTAACCCCTGAGCGTTACCGGGTGTGGCCCAAAAACCAAAAAAAAAAAAAAAAAAAAAGAAATTCTGGACAATGGCATATAGTTCAATGGGAACTTACACACAGAGGATCCCAGGCCTTTGAAATAACACTCAAGCACCCATGCAGTAAATAAGTCTGTTCACTAGTTTCAGATTCCAATGTCCTACCACTATACTATCTCTCTGGCCCCAGTTTCAATAAAAATAAAAAACTTTGAGGCTGGAGAGAAAGCACAGTGGTAGGGCATTTGCCTTGCACACAGCCGACCCAGGATGAACATGGTTTGAATCCTGGCATCCCATGTGGTCCCATGAGCCTGTCAGGAGCAATTTCTAAGCGCAGAGCTAGGAGTAAACCCTGAGTGCCACTGGGTATGACCAAAACGAAACAAAAACTTCAATAGCTCTCAATTATTTTTGATAATTATTTTATAATAACACATAAGCATTTATTAAAAACTCAATGAATTTATAAATACAAACTTATAATCTGTTAAATTATTTTATAAATTAAATTATTCCATTAATAAAAATAGCTTTCAACTATTTTCAATAAAATTTCCGTTTTATCAAAAATAATTTCAATTTAATAGTAAAGAATATCCTTTATAGCCATAAAAGAGAAGTAAAATTACACACACAAATCCAGACAATAAAGAGGTTAAAAGGTTAAAGACTAAATATGGGGGCCCAGAGAGATAGCACAGCGGCGTTTGCCTCGCAAGCAGCCAATCCAGGACCAAAGGTGGTTGGTTCGAATCCCGGTGTCCCATATGGTCCCCCGTGCCTGCCAGGAGCTATTTCTGAGCAGACAGCCAGGAGTAACCCCTGAGCACCGCCAGGTGTGGCGACTAAATATGGAAGCCATAGCGATATCATAGCGGGTAGGGGAGTTTGCCTTTCATGAGGCTGACCCAGGGTTCAACCCCTGGTATCCCATCCATAGACACCAAGCCTTCCAGGAGGAAATTTTGTGTGTAATTTTGAATCCAGGAGTAACCACTGAGCACTGCCTGGTGTGGCCCCAAAACCAAAGATTAAGCATATAAGGGACCAGGAAGATAGTGGGGCGAGATGCTTGCCTTGCATGTGACATCCAGATGTGATCCCTAGCACCCCAAATCATCCAAGCCCCCACTTCTGAAGAACAGATAGGGGAATCAGGGTGTAAATATATCCATTCATAAATAAGTTATAATTTATCAAACTTACCAGCTTCCCTTTTCTTAGATTTCACTTTGGGTTCAACATCCACAAGTAGTGTGTCCAGAGGTAAGCTGTCTGGTAGAATAAAATATCGAATGTTATTTCCTCGAATACTCAGTGTTTCTAGTTGTACAGGTTCTCTGTTCTTCAGGGTCATTTTCACAGCCTTAAGATGAGTATTCATGCTGACATCTACACCTACAGCAAAGAAAGAGGGTAATGATTATTATGAAGAACTAAGAATTTAAGCATAGTAAGGAAAACAATCAACTATTATGACAGAATTATTATTACCACAAAAAATTACCTGCTAAGATCCAAGTTTCTATAACATGCAATTTGTACAGTAAAGTCATGGTGATATAAATCAAAACTCTTCCCTCAAGAGAGGTTTTTCCTAGCATAAAATGCTTGCAATTAAGCATGTGAATGCCTCGAGCCAATCTGGTACATATGACTCACTCCAGCTGTCCCTAGTTATCCCCCTATCTCAATGCTTATTTTGCCTAGATTTCCCAGCAGCTCATTTTTCCTGCTGGTGGTAATAAGAAAACCATACAGTGTTGGGGACTAAAACAGGGACTAAACCTTTCCTCGACTACCTGTCCAACTTTAGCTTTGTTTTAAAATACAGTACAATATAGGAACCAGAGAGACAGTATAGACAGGGGGCTAGCCTTGCATGGAGTCGATGTGGGTTTGATCCCTGGCATCACATATGGTCCTGAGCCCAACAAAAAAAAAATTTTTATTTTTGGTTTTTGGGTCACACCCAGCAGCGCTCAGGGGTTACTCCTGGTACTATGCTCAGAAATCGCCTCTGGCAGGCTCAGGTCACCATATGGGATGCCCGGATTCAAACCACCGACCTTCTGCATGCAAGACAAATGCCTTACCTCCATGCTATCTCTCCGACCCCCAAAAATTATTCTTTTTTTTTTTTTTTTTTGGTTTTTGGGCCACACCCGGTTGACGCTCAGGGGTTACTCCTGGCTATGTGCTCAGAAATCGCCCCTGGCTTGGGGGGGGACCATATGGGACGCCGGGGGATCGAACCACGGTCCTTCCTTGGCTAGCGCTTGCAAGGCAGACACCTTACCTCCAGCGCCACCTACCCGGCCCCCAAAAATTATTCTTGAGCAGAGCTAGGAGTAAGCCCTGAGCACAGTGGGGGTGTGGCTCCTAATTTTTTTGTTTTTGGGTCAATTTGTTTATTCAAGGGTTGCTCCTGGCTCTGTATTCAGGAATTTGTACTAGTTGTGCTCAAGAGACCATATGGGATGCCAGGGATCCAATCAGGGTTGACACATATAAGGAAAATGTCATATCTACTATAACTATTGCCCCCCCCAACTTTATTTTATTTTGGTTTTGGGCCACACCCAGTGATACTCAGGGATCACTCCTGGCTATGCGCTCAGAAATCACTCTTGACTTGGGAGACCATACGGGACACCAGGGGATACTTCCTAGGTCAGCTGCGTAAAATGCCCTACACCACTGCGCCACTGCTCCGGCCCCCCACTTTTTTTTTGTGGGGTCACACCCAAGAGTACTCAGGGGTTACTCCTGGCTCTGCGTTCAGAAATCACTCCTGGGGCCGGGTAGGTGGCGCTGGAGGTAAGGTGTCTGCCTTGCAAGCGCTAGCCAAGGAAGGACCGCGGTTCGATCCCCCGGCGTCCCATATGGTCCTCCCAAGCCAGGGGCGATTTCTGAGCACATAGCCAGGAGTAACCCCTGAGCGTCAAACGGGTGTGGCCCAAAAACGAAAAAAAAAAAAAAAAAAAAAAAAAAAAAGAAATCACTCCTGGCAGGCTTGAGGGACTATATGGGATGCCGGGGATTGAACCCAGGTCTGTCCTGGGTCAACCACATGCAAGGCAAATGTCCTACCGCTGTGCTATTCCTCTGGCCCCTGAGCCCCAATTTTAAAAAAACTATTCCTGTAGAAAATATAGTTTTATATACTTTTATCTCTCTGGCCAGTATTACTAGAAATTTCAGTCATTTTTGTGTAGCAGTGGGGAATGGAACGGCACCGACAGGTTCCTCCAGGATTTTATGCTCAAGAAACTATACTGTGGGAGACCAAAGTTAAGAGTAATGAATGGGTAGTGTGCTTGCCTTGCATGAGGCCCACCTGTGTTCATCCCCCGATTCTATATGGGACTCTGAATCCCTAATGAGTGTTTCCTGAGTCAGGAGTAACCCTTATGTACTGCTAATTATAGTTCCCACACCCACCAAAAGGTGTAGTACTGGGATAAGCACAATGCAAGGCAAGAATCTTAAATCTTAACAGGTATTTGGAAGGGGGGGGGTCACACGTGGCAAAGCTCAGGGGTTACTCCTCAATCTGAGTCAGGAATTACTCTGGCTATTTTCAGGAGACTGTATGAGACATATAAGACTGAAACCAGGTCAGCCACGTGCCATTAGTAACTGAGTGAGTGCAAAGCCAGAAGCCATCCCATTGCCAGGTGAGTTACCCCAAATCAAAACAATGATAACAAAACAAAAATATTTGAAAGTTTATTATACCTAAAACATCATAATTCATATTTTAATAAGACATACTCAGGGGACCATATGGGATGCCGGGATTCGAACCAACGTCCTTCTGCATGCAAGGCAAACCCATGCTATCTCTCCGGCCCCAAACTTTCATGGCCCCAAACTTTCATTTTTACTTAGGAAACTAAAACCCAAGTATTTCAAGATAGGAGCTAGAAAAATATGTCATCAGGCTGACTATTCTTTATACAGTGCAAGTTCTGTCCCTAGCACTGCGTAAGACCACCAGGAGTGACCTTTGAATAAAATGAGTACCAACAAACATAGTCTATAACTCAACATAAGAAATATGCAAGAGGGCCCGGAGAGATAGCACAGTGGCGTTTGCCTTGCAAGCAGCCGATCCAGGACCAAAGGTGGTTGGTTCGAATCCCGGTGTCCCATATGGTCCCCTGTGCCTGCCAGGAGCTATTTCTGAGCAGACAGCCAGGAGTAACCCCTGAGCACCACCGGGTGTGGCCCAAAAACCAAAAAAAGAAAAAAGAAATACGCAAGAAATACCCCAAAACCAAAAACACAGTTGGTGGTGTGCAATGTAAGTACATTCCTGCTGTACTATTTAATAGTGGCTGGAGTGATAGCAGTGTTTAGGACATTTTTGGCTTGCATGCAAAAAAAATAAAAAAGGATTTAACTTAAAAAAATAATTACTTGGCCCGGAGAGAGAGCACAGCGGTGCTTGCCTTGCAAGCAGCCGATTCAGAACCTAAGGTGTTGGTTCGAATCCCGGTGTCCCATATGGTCCCCCGTGCCTGCCAGGAGCTATTTCTGAGCAGACAGCCAGGAGTAACCCCTGAGCACTGCCGGGTGTGACCCAAAAACCAAAAAAACAAACAAAAAAAAGAAATACGCAAGGACCAGAGTGATAGTGCAGTGGTATGGCATTGGCCTTGCATGCAGCTGACCCAGATGAACCTTGGTTCGATCCCCAGTGTCCCATATGGTCTCTCAAGCCAGGAGCATTTTCTAAAGGCATAGACAAGAGTAACCCCTGAGTGTCACTGGGTGTGGCCCCAAAACCAAAAAAACACAAAACTCAGCATGGAACCAGATAATACAGCATTTACTTTCAAGTTGTTAATTCTTCAAAATTTTTGTGATTTTTTTTTTACTATTATCAGTTAAGTACCAGTGTTAAATAAAAACAAAACCATACAGGAGACTGGGAATATATTACAGAAGGTAGAGTATTTGCTTTGCATGTGGCCAATCCAGGTCAAATCCCCTGAACACAGAGCCAGGAGTGAGTCCTGAGAACAGTAAGTATGGCCCAGAAACAAAGAAGGGACAGAAAAAAACCCCACAAGAACAACCCAAACACATTACTGAAAGAGACAGATAAAAAACATGGCGAGAAAGTACATATAGCAGATAGGGCTCTTTCCTTGCACTTAAAGACCGCTGGCCAGGAAGGCCCCTGAGCACAAAATCAAGAATAAGTCCTGCCACAAATGGTTCAAAAACCAACAAAAGTTGTTCTGGGCAGGAGAGATAGCACAGCGGTAGGGCGTTTGCCTTGCATGCAGAAGGACCGTAGTTCATATCCTGGCATCCAATATGGTCCTCTGAGCTTGCCAGGGCGATTTCTGAGCACAGAGCCAGGAGTAACCCGAGCGCTGCCAGGTGTGATCCAAACCCCTCCCCCCCAAATAATAACAACGGAAAAAAAAATTTCTATGGATAGTACAGAGAGAGACAATATATGAATAGGGCACTTTTCTTGGCAGGTCTGATCCCCAAAACTCTATCCGCATGGTCTCTGAACCTGCCAGAAATGATCTCTGAGCACTGAGCCAGAAGTAAGCCCTGAGCATTGGTCAAAGTGCTCAAAGATAAGATGTTATAGAAGTTGTAGATCTAGAATAGTGGTCAAGGGGCATACATTGTACATAGCTACACCTGGTTCAATCTCTGGCACCACATGGTCCTCCAATCATCCCCTGGTGTGTTCCTGGAGATCACCCAATATCAAATCCTTTAGTCCTCACACTTAATTGTCAAACCTATTTGGCTAAAAAATGCTGGAAGGGAACTGGAGTGATAGCACAGTGGTAAGTCGTTTGCCTTGCAAAACAAACAAAATAAAAAATAAAAAATGCTGGAAGGTGTCTCCTTCCAGGGAAAATGGAAAAACCCCCTCCTCCCACAAAAAAAGACAACGGGTGATCTAGGGTGTAAAGTAGAGCACATGCTTTTTTTTTTAGTTTTGGGGCCACAACCAACCAACCGTGCTCAGAGGCTGTCCCCCTGGCAGGCTCGGGGGACCATGTGGGATGCCAGGAATCGAACCCAGGTCCGTCCTTCCTGGGTCGGGTGCATGCAAGGCAAAGGCCCAGCCGCTGTGCTATCTCTCTAGCCCAGATCACATGCTTTTTATGTATGAGACCTGAGTTTGATCTCTCCAGCACATGGCGCCTTTCCAAAACAGCACTGCTAAGAGTGATTTGAAATCTTTTTTAACTTAAAGTTAAATAATTTAAATAAACGTCATACCTGTGATTGTTCCATGAACCTGAGTTCCATTCTTTAATTCGATGGTTACAGTCTCATGACTCAATTTCATCAAAAACCTATAAAGACAGCAAGAATAAAATAACATGGTAATATTTTATCTTTACCTTTTTAAAAATGCTAAGAGGATGCACTTTCCAGATGGCATGACTCTGCTACTGATTTCTCTACATAAATCTGTACATAAATTTATATCTACGTTAACAATCTACAAAATAAGCTCAGCTTTCAGTGAAGAAAACCCTCAATTTACAAAGGAACAGTAACAAAACAATCATTTGTAAAAGATCAATTATTGGGAATTTAACTTAACTACAGTTACCAATGCTGCATGGTATATCTGAAAACTATTGAATAGAAAGTTGCTTAAAGAACTTAAAATGACAATTGGAACTGATCACTCTGGACAAGAACTGGGTGCTGCAAAGGGATAGTGACATGTGGCATCCCTTCATTAACAATAGTGCAAACCACAGGGGTTAAAAGAGAGAATGTGAAGTAAAATGCATACCCCAGAAGTAGTGGGGGAGGGTGGGTAGGAGGAAAGATGGCATGGGGGGTTGAGAGGAAAACTGTTGACATTGGTAGAGGAAAATGCACACTGGTGAAGGTTATACATTGTATGACTAACTCAATCATGTACAACTTTGTGGAAAACAAACCAACTAATATGGACAACTTTGTAGTCACAGTGTTTAAATAAAAATAAACTTAAAATAGTTCTTATCCAGGCTGGACGGAGAGATAAAGAGTTTTGCCTTGCATGCAGAAGGTCAGTGGTTCAAATCCTGGTATCCCATATGGTCCCCCGTGCCTATCAGGAGAGATTTCTGAGTGTAGAGCCAGGAGTAACTCTTGAGCACTGCGGGGTGTGACCCAAAAACCAAAAAAAAAAAAAACAAAAAAAACATCTTATCCAAATGTTCTTGTCAAAAGCTGATTTATAAACATATATAATGGAGAGTTCACAGGTAAAAAAATTTTTTTTTTAAAAATTGTGTATGTTAGACTATATGATACCAAAGCCCTCTCCAGGAGTGATCTCAGAACACAGCAGGAGCAAATTCTAAGCATTACCTGGTTTGTGTAACTCAAAAAAACAAAAACAAAAACAAACCCGCAATTAAAACTTAAACTTAGGTTAAAGTTAGGTTAACTTAGGTTAACTTGCTTGTTTTGGAGGCCACACCCATTGGTGAACAGGGGTTATTTCTGGCTCTGATGATGCTTGGGAGATCATATGAGATGCCAGGGACCAAACCCAGTTGGTTGGGGCTGAAGAGATAGCAAAGCGGTAGGGCATTTGCCTTGCAAGCAGCCGACCCAGGATCAACAGTAGTTCAAATCCCATCCCATATGATCCCCAGTGCCAGCCAGGAGCGATTTCTGAGCACAGAGCCAGGAGTAACCCCTGAGCATGCTGTGTGTGACCCCAAAACCAAAACCAAACAAAAGAAAACCAAAAAACAGAGTTGGTGGTGTGCAATGTAAGTACATTCCTGCTGTACTATTTAATAGTGGCTGGAGTGATAGCAGTGTTTAGGACATTTTTGGCTTGCATGCAAAAAATAAAATAAAAAGGAATTTAACTTAAAATATAATTACTTGATGGGCTCGAAGAGATAGCACAGCGGTGTTTGCCTTGCAAGCAGCCGATTCAGAACCTAAGGTGGTTGGTTCGAATCCCGGTGTCCCATATGGTTCCCCGTGCCTGCCAGGAGCTATTTCTGAGCAGACAGCCAGGAGTACTCTGAGCACTGCCAGGTGTGGCCCAAAAACCAAAAAAAAAAAAAAAAAAATTTACTTATAACAGCATGGAATTTTCGTGTAATGGCCTCCTTTCATTATTATGAACAGGTCTTTTTCTTTATTTTGTGTTTTTGCAAGGGGGAGGTATTAGGTGGTGATATTTAAGTACTATACCTGGCTTTGTGCTTGGGAGTGATCCTGAAGGGGTTCAGGGGTGATAATATGTGGTACCAGGGGTCAAAACAGGGGTCCATATCAGAAGCACACATAATGTATACTCTCTCCAGCCCCTGACACTTATCTCTTATCACTGATCCACATCCCAACCAGTGTTAAGTAGACTTTCATGGAGTGGCCTGTTAAGTAGACTTTCATGGAGTGGCCCCTAAACTGTCAAGAATTCCTCAAAGGTGTCAAGTAATTCCACTGAAAGGTGGGCTGTAAAGCCTTGTAGGCTGCTAACATGCAGCACTGCACATTATTTATAAGGGCCAGGAGTAAGCCAAATAAATGGTGGGTGTGGTCCAAATAAATGAGGGTGCTGACAGTTTACAACAATAAAATAAGGGTACCAGGTCATATTAAAAAGAACCTGGAAGGGGGCCTGAGAGATATAGCACAGTGGTAGGGCGTTTGTCTTGAATACAGCTGATTCAGGACAGACAGTGGTTCGAATTCCAGCATCCCATATATGGTATCCCACGCTGCCAGGAGTAACCCCTGAGTGCTGCCAGGTGTAATCCAGAAACCAAAATAAAAAAGAAAAAAGGAACCTGGAAGGGGCAGGAGAGATAGCACAGCGGTAGAGCATTTGCCTTGCAGGCAGCCAAACCCAGGACAGATGGTGGTTCTATTCCCAGCATCAGTCCCGAGCCTGCCCGGAGTAACCCCTGAGCATCGCCATGTTTGACCCAAAAACCAAAACTAAAGTTAAACAAAAAGAACCTGGAAGATGGGGCCGGACCAGTGACACAAGTCGTAAGGTGTCTGCCTTGCTGGTGCTAGCCTAGGATAGACCACGGTTTGATCTCCTGGTGTCCCATATGGTCCCCCAAGCCAGGAGCTATTTCTGAGCACATAGCCAGGTGTAACCCCTGAGCGTCATCAGGAGTGGCCCAAAAACCAAAAAAAAGTGCCGAAGTCCAACTTCGGCAAAGGAAACTTTTTTCAATAAATGATGACAATGTATAATTTTATTACATATTTACAAATAAGTCTGTAATAATTTATGCTACACAATAACATGAAATAAAAAGAGAATAAAAAGAACCTAAATCGGGCCCGGAGAGATAGCATGGAGGTAAGGTGTTTGCCTTGCATGCAGAAGGACAGTGGTTCAAATCCTGGCATCCCATATGTTAGAGCCAGAAGTAACCCCTGAGCGAGGCCGGGTGTAATCCCCTCCCCCGCCAAAAGAACCTATATCTATTCCCCCAATTCATAGCACTTAGCTTCTGTTCACATTATTATAATTAATTCCCTTTGCATGGGGCACCCAGGTTCGATCCCCACCAGGAGAAATCCCTGGGCAGAGACAGGAGTTAAATCCTGAATATTGCTAAATATAATCCCCAAGCATATATAATCCATCCCCAAAGTGAAATGTCACTGGAAATGGGTGATGTGTGTCCCTGTCCAAGAACTGACAAGGCTTTGTTGTAATTTTCTGAGGTATTGACAGTATTTCATCTTTATTGATATTTTTTATATTTTTTATCTTTTATTTTCATATTTTGTCTTGCTTCTGGTGGGCTCAGGAGAGCTGAACTTGGGTCAGAGGCAAGCAAAGCAAGCGTCCTTCAGGTTGAACTCTTGCTCCAAGCCCAATATTTGGTAGGTTTTGGTTTGTTTTGGCATTTGGGCCACACCTAGTGGTGCTCAGGGATTAATCTGGGCTCTGCACTCAGGATTAACTCCTAGAGGTATTTGGGGACAATATGGGATGCCATATTGTCAAACCCAGAGGTCAAAACCCAGGGGTCAGCCACATGCAAGGTAAGCACCTGAGTAAAGGCAAAAGTGAATTGCGTGTGGGGCCTACAGTTATCAGAGTCCAAGTACTAAATAGATTAAATTATTTTCCGATGAACTATCTGAATTCTACTTACTAAAAGTTAAATATTCTGACAACCAAGGAGTTTTTGATAACCAAGGAGTATTTGATAGTGAGACACTTTAACAGGTGAGAAAAATATGCCCCAAATCTGACAATTTATCTAATCAGGACGAAGTGGTAGATGGTAGAAATCACAGGGGCCAGATAGTACAGCTGACAGAGCATACATATGGTCCCGAGCCCTAGAAGCTAAAACCTGGGTGGGCATCGTGGGATGTGAACCCCCCCAATGGAATCAAATAAATACAAAAAGAGCATACAAAAATTTTAAATAAGTACTGCTCCAAAATGACAAGTATCTAGAAATTTAAAAAACGCACAACTGAAGCAATGACAGTTTTTTCTAAAGATATGGTTCAAATAAGACTGCACCTTCACCTACAATTCCTTCTCTACAAACCACCTCGCATTGAAATTATTATAAATATCGAAAGCTACATAAACTAAAACAAAAACCCAGGAGTAGAGCACAGTAAACAGATGTCCAGAACTGCTGGGTAGACGACAGTGACGATTTCCCAACAAATCCTAAGCTTTAGGTCTACTACACTGCAAGACCAGGTGTAAGCAGAAGATTAAAAAAAAAAAAAAAAGGGTGAAAGAGAAATACCAATCACATGCGCAACCAGCCACAAACAAGGTGATCCTAATCTATGCAGGGAAGCTGTTTCCTAAATCCAAGTTCTAGTCTACTTCAATGGGAAATGTGGATTAAATGAACTAAGTCTAGGGTGCCCAAAAGATATTAGGAAAAAATGAGCCCACTCCCGAGCTAACGCATATAGAAAAAAGGGTTCCACACTGCCGGCTTTAAGCGCGACATTAGTTGCAGCGTGGAAATCGATTTACTTTAAGCTACTTAATCAGATCAAATGATCTTATATATTGCCCCCACCCCGTTTTCCAGGAAACGTGAGCCTAGTTAACACAACAGCTCAGACAGGTACAGGAAAAAAATTTTTTCTTTAAAGCCTAGATGGGTACGACTTCCCGAAACGAAAATTTGTCTTTCTTTTTTAACTGACAAGATTTTGGGTCAGGGGTTCCTCCTGGCTCTACGCTCAGAAATCGCTCCTGACAGGCTCGGGGGACTATATGGGTTGTCATATGGGATTCGAACCACCGTCCTTCTGCATGGAAGACAAATGCCTTACCTCCATGCTATCTCTCCGGCCCCAATTGACAAGATTTTATTAGGAAATAAACTAGATATTTAAAATCAAAGGCCAAAAAATAAATAAATAAAATCAAAGGCCAAATACTTTTGTTTTTCTTGGTGGTTTGATTCATTCATTTGTAGGAAGTCTCTCTTGAATGTCTTAAAAACTAGTCAAAATTGAAAGTGCCTGTGAACAATCCTATTACTTGGATGTATATCTGTTCTAAGAAGCGATTTTATTTGAGACACTCGATAGCTTTATCAAAGGGCTAACTCTCTCGAGCAGCATCCTTTAGAATGGAGAGATTTCATAAGCTGATGAATAGAGTCCAAGACAGAATTCGGCCTGTTGCAGGAGTTGTCCAGTTACACAGGAATCCTGATGAGCCGTCAGTCTAAAACTCCACCACCGGGTCCTACTATTGCATTTCTTTAATGGGGGGGGAATTGTAGGAAGGAACCGGAAGCACGAGCTCCAGCAGCAGCAGCAGCAGCAGCAGCAGCAGCAGCAGCAGCAGCAGCAGCAGCAGCAGCAGCAGCAGCAGCAGCAGCAGCAGCAGCAGCAGCGCGGCACAGAGTCTCCGAGACGCCAGGCAGGAGAAGAGCCTGGGCGCCCACCGCGGGCAGCCCGAGCCTCCAGCCGAGGCCCAGGCGAGGCTCAGCCGGCGGGACGAGAGGGGCCAAGATGGGCGCGAGCGGCGGGCGCCGAGGGCGGTTAGCAGGCCGCGCGCGCACGCGGCTTTCGCGCCTCCAGCAGCCGGGGCAGCCCGAGTCTCCCGCCTCGCGCCCCAAACGTCCCTCCCAGCCCCCGGCAGCCCCTCGGCCTCCTTCTCACCTCACGAGCTTCATTCTGGCGGCGCTTCGCCTTTCCCGGTGCTCGACTGCACAGAAGCCCACAAGGAGGGACTGGCGGGCAGGGAGTATGAATGGCCGGAAACGCCTCCTCCCGGGACTCCTGGGGACGTAAAGAACGCGTAGAGCGCGGAGGACGCGCGGCGGAAGCGCCGAGACTCGCAGGCCAGACGCTTTTCCGGCGCGAGGGTAGGCGGTGCGCCCCCTGGCGGCTGGAGGTGTGACTTGTAGGCGGGTGGACGGGTGACAGAGGTTTCCAAGACCTGAAATCCAATGAGTGGGACTGGAGTTATCATATAAGGCAAGAGAGTTCTATGGCTGGTATCCTATATGGTCCCCGAGCACCGCCGAGCGTGATACCGGAGTGCAGAGTCAGGAGTAACCCCCTGAGCACCGCCGGGTGTGCCCCCCAAAACAAATAAACAAAAAGAAATCTAAAAAGTTGGCCTGTGTCCAGTGCATTTCTGCACTGCTGGGTGTCGTGTATTATACAGCAACCATAATTATCTGTAAATGAAAGGGAATTCAAAAAAGGACCCAGAGGATTAATGACACTTTGATAATTTCAAACAAGAGTCAGGAAGGAAACAGAAGGAAACCACACACTTTTTGCGCTTATTTTCTTTCAGCTTAAATTTGGGGGGGGGGGGTGCACACCCGGCGGTGCTCAGGGGTTACTCCTGGCTGTCTGCTCAGAAATAGCTCCTGGCAGGCACGGGGGACCATATGGGACACCGGGATTCGAACCAACCACCTTTGGTCCTCGATCGACTACTTGCAAGGCAAACACCACTGTGCTATCTCTCCGGGCCCAGCTTAAATTCTAATTAAAAACAAGAACCTTACACGTCATACTTAGCCTTCGCTACTAAATTCACAAGCTATTTTATTACTTTTTCCTTCACAGATATTTTGCACTTCCTCTCCCAGATTACTCTCCCTCAATGTTTCATTCTCTGAAGACCTACTATCCCTGTTGCCAGGTTGGAAGTATTGCTGCCCCTTTCAAAAGCATATTCCTATTCATTGTAGTCCCACTTTTCTAACTCTTTTTCTCAAGCATTTCACCCCCAGACCTGGATGTGGCTCAGTTTCTGAGCATGCTCCTTGCAAAATGATCGGTTTGATCGCCTTCATTCACATACACATCACCCACATATAAAGAGACTTTTCACTGTCTCAGGTAGCTCCCTCTAACCTGAATCATGACATGTCCCTTCTCCTTCCTGAGGTCCAGGCAAACAACTCAAAGGGGTCAGTTTCTTTAGGCAGAGACCTAGCAAATCTCAGAGTGTGGCCCCCAAACAGGAAAATGTGACAAAACTCAAAGTTTGATTCTACTGTATTTTTTCACATTTGCAAATTAGGGGACCTCCCCTAGAGGTACTTAAGACTTACTCCTGACTGCACTCAGGGATCATCACTCCTGGTGGGCTTAGGTGACCATATGAGCTGCCAGGGATTAAACCAGAGTCGGCCACTTGCATAAGTTTACTTCTAGATGAGAATGTCAGGCATAGACTCAGGAGTGGGTGGATACCTCTCTAGAACTAAGTGGAGAATCAGTCCAAGTTCAGAGTTTAAAAACTAAACCAAACCAAACCAAACACCTCATCATGATTTTTATTAATAGTGCATTCCTAGATTAAGAACAATGATTGGGGGCTGGAGAAATAGCACAGGGAGTAAAGCACTTGATTTGCAAGTGGCCAATTTATATCCAATCCCTGGCACCCCACAGGGTTCCCAGAGCCAACTATAAATGATTTCCTGAGCACAGAGCCAAATGAGCACCCTGAACACCTTGGGTATAATAATCACCACCCATAACAAATAAATATTTGAATGCTGCTATTTACATTACAATTAGATGAAATAAAAAGGTTAGTTAGGGGCCTGGAGTGATAGCACAGCTGGTAGGGCATTTGCCTTGTAATTGGCCAATCCTGGTTTGACTCCTGGCATCTCATATGGTCTCCCGAGCCTGCCAGGAGTGATTTCTCAGAGCCCAGGAAGAACCCACATGGCCCAAAAAACAAAAAAAAAAAAAAAACAAAAATTGTTGGTGGTTGAGTAGAACAATAAGTAGGACCATGCACGGAGCCAAACTGGGTTAAGTCCGTTCCCAAATGGTCCTGAGTATTGCTATGAATGAGTCTTTTTTTTTTTTTTTTTTATCCACACCCGTCAGCACTCAGGGTTTATTCCTGGTTCTATGCCCAGAAATCGCCCCTGGCAGGCACAGGGGACCATATGGGGTGCTGAGATTGGAACAACTGTCCTTCTGCATAAAAGGCAAACGCCTTACTTCCATGCCATCTCTCCGGCCCCGCTATGAATGATTCTTGAGTGCAGAGTCAGGAGTAAGCACTGAGTACTTTTTGTGGTCCTCCTCCTCACCCCACAAAATTTCAGAGGCAGAATGATAGTATAGCAGGAAAGGTGCTTGCCTTATATGTGTCTGGCCCAGGTTTGATCCCTGGCACCATTTATGGTTTCCCAAATGAGCCAGAAGTGAGCCCTGAGTACAGAGGAAGGCATGAGTGCACAGTTGTGTATGGACTCCCTGTCCAACCTCCAGTCAAAAACAACAATAATAACAACAACAACAACAACAAAAAACTAGTTCCAGTTGCAATAATCACATATCAAGTATTCACAAGTCACATGTATTTGTGGTTGCCCTTTTGGACAGTACAGACATAAAACATTTTCACTTTTATTTAATGCTTGATTAGACTGATCTCCTGTTTATTACTATGCGTATTTCTTTCTTTGCAATTGCTACTTATTTACTTGTCTGACATAGGAACATAGGCTGTGAGAAGGCAAGGGTATTTGTTCTGTTCTGTTCCTTGTAGCATCCTAACAGTGTCTTGAAAATACGTGCTTCAGCAATTTATTTATTTATTTTATTTTATTTTGGTTTTTGGGTCACACCAGGCGGTGCTCAGGGGTTACTCCTGGCTGTCTGCTCAGAAATAGCTCCTGGCAGGCACGGGGGACCATATGGGACACCGGGATTTGAACCAACCACCTTTAGTCCTGGATCGGCTGCTTGCAAGGCAAACGCCGCTGTGCTATCTCTCCGGGCCCATAGCAATTTATTTTTTAATATCAAAAGGTTTATTGGAAAATAGAAGTGAAGGGTTGAAGAAATAGCACAGCGGTAGGGCATTTGCCTTGTACACAGCCGACCTGGGACGGACCTGGGTTCAATTCACGGCATCCCATATGGTCCCTGAGTCTGCCAGGATCGATATCTGAGTGAAGAGCCAAGAGTAACCCCTGAGTACTGCTGTATGTGACCCAAAAACAAAAACCAAAACAAAACAAAAATGAAGAAAATAAAAAAAATAGAAGGGAAAAGGAAGAAAACTACCCAATCTAGTATAGTACTAAGTTCGCCTCAGCAAATATTTATGTGATAACAATAAACTAAATGCTACATTAGAAAGAAGAACTTGTACCCCTTAGCAGGTGCAAATAATTTATTTTATATTATTTGTTACAACATATACCTTATAATGGTATTACTGAAGTTATTCTCCAAGGATCTGTGGAGCTATTTGATGCTAATTGAACCTTCTGTGCTAATATTTGTCACTATTGGAGTTTAGTGGGTTTTTATACAACTTTCCCATCTATTTTTCTATGTGTATATTGTTCCTCATATATTCCAGATTACCCAATACCAAACACAGGATAGTCTCCCTATTATATTCAAGATTCTTTTTGTTTTAGATTTTTTGGGTCACACCTGCAGCGCTCAAGGGTTACTCCTGGTTCTATGCTCAGAAATTGCTCCTGGCAGACTCAGGGGACCATATGGGATGCCGGGAATTCAACCACTGTCCTTATGCATGCAAGGCAAATGCCTTACTTCCATTATTTTTGTTACTTTATAGTGTGAATAATAGTAGAATTTTTTTTCTTTTGGTTTTTGGGCCACACCCGGCAGTTCTCAGAGGCTACTCCTGGCTGTCTGCTCAGAAATAGCTCCTGGCAGGCACGGGGGACCATATGGGACACCGGGATTCGAACCAATCAACTTTGGTCCTGGATCGACTGCTTGCAAGGCAAACGCCACTGTGCTATCTCTCCGGGCCCAAAATAGTAGAATTTTTTAAACTTGTAATTTATAGTACTCTTAAGAATCCTAAAAGTGAACAAGGGTGGAACAAGAAACAAACATCCGTCTTTTAGTCTTGGTACTATCTTGGAATACTTTAGACTATGTAAGTCAACTGAAAGATAAAATGAATGTGACTACAAAATACAAAATAAAGATGAGGCAGAGATTCAAGTTAACTGTTACTCTGTCCAACCAAGAAAGCCAAAAGAACAGAAACAAAGTCAGGGATGCTAATACCAATTTTGGTCTGCATGCTACTGTCTGAAACTTGTCTCAGTGGATCTATGACATTCTTTACCATTTGAACATCTGATAAATCTAGAACAACCACCTTTAACTTTTTCCCATTTAAAACTTTATTTAAACACCATAATTCACAAAATTGTTCATAATATGGTTATTTTAGGTATTCAATATTCCAACGCCAATCCCACCACCAGCGTGAACTTCCTTCCACCTATGCCCCAGTTACTAGCCTTCCTCCTTAGCAGGCACTAAATAATTAACTTGATATTACTTGTTACAACATATACCCTTCATAATGGTATTATTGAAGTTATTCTCCAAGGATCTGCAGAGCTATTGGATGCTAATTGAACCTTCTGTGCTATTTGTCACTAATTGAGTTTGGTGAACTTTTATACAACTTTCCCATCTATTTTTCCGTGTTCCTTTTGAGATGTTGCACATTATGTATGTGGCCACAAGCTCCCACAGCTGTATCAATAGGATGATTAAGTACCCTGGTATCTTGGGTCTACCAGGTTTGGCAGAGTAGCTGCTGCTTTCTGAAATTGGTTGTGGGGCTAGGCAATTTATTAGAGCAGATAGGTCAAAGTGATAGTACAGCAGGTAGAGCATTTGCCTTGCATACTGTCAACCAGAACTTGATTTCTGGCATCCCAGATGGTCTCCTAAGTCCACCAGGAGCGATCTCTGAGCACAGCCACATGGGGTCCCAAAACCTAAATTTAAACAAACAAACAAACAAACAAACAAATAAATAAATGTGGAAGTGAGTGTGGGTAAGTGAATTGCTGGGCCTTCCAGCAGGGCAGAGATTGGACATGACTCATCCTGAGAAGGCCCCACTAATCTTGACCTACATGGTCCTGCAGGTATAACCCTAGAGGTCCCTGAATATGCCTGTGTGGCCTTGGAAGCCCTAGAACACAGCCAGGTATCCCTGCAGGTCCAAGACACTACAGTGCCGGAGCATCACTGAATCATCAAACCATAGGACTGAAGCCTCTGAGTATTTCAGAGAGTAGTCGCAGAGCCTTCTGATCATCACGCTGGAAAATTTCTACCCCCACTCCCACCCTTGGCACATTGGAACACCCCTAACCCCACTCCCACCCCATGTCCCCAAACCCCATGTCATATTTTAGTTTCTAGCATGCACATATGATATATGCTGAACCTACCTACCTGGTCTTCCTCAATTGACTCCAGGGTTTTTCATGAATTTTTGCCCATCGCTTTTATTTCCTTTTATTGTGGGGTAACACTCAGTTGTGCTCAGGGCTTACTTCTGTTAGGGATTGGAGGATCATAGGGTACTGGGGATTGAATCCTAATTGGCCACATGCAAAGCAAAAGCCCTATTCACAGTACTATCACTCTTGTCACATCTGTTACTTTATACTGGGATAAGTATCTGTTAACTTATATAGTCTTTATTGTGCTATGAAGAGCCTACTTGAGAGCTAAACACAAATAGCAATAGATAAGAATAGCCAACCTCTACCAAAATGGTAGAAACTGAAGTTTTCAGGATGACTTGAGGTCAATTGCTTCTCAGTAATCACTGGAATTGGGAGAAATGCATTTTAAAAAAGCTTATATTATTTTAAAATGTAAAGCAGTCCTATTGATATTATCTTTGACTTATCAAGCATTTGTTTCTAAGTTGAGTACCTTCTTATAGTTACTTGAGAAATTCTTTGCTTGTTGTTAACAGATGCTCTAAGCATTTTTCTTTCTTTTGTTTTTGCTTTTTTGTGGGACACAACAAAGGTGCTTGCAGCTTAGTCCTTATTCTTTGCCCTGACAAGACTAAGGGGACCATAAGGAACACCAGGGATCAAACCAAGATTAACTATGTGCAAGGCAAATGGCCTATTTGCTGTATTATCTCTCTGGCCCCATAAAACTTTTTCTTTCAGTTGTCACAAGAGTCCTCTACTAGCTCAACGAGAGACCATTATTTGAAAAGTTGAAATTCTTTTTTTTTGGGTGGGTGGGGGGCTGGAGAGATAGCATGGAGGTAAGGCATTTGCCTTGCATGAAGGACAGTGCTTCGAATCCTGGCATGGTCCCCTGAGCCTGCCAGGATCGATTTCTGAGCATAGAGCCAGGACTAACACCTGAGTGCTGCCAGGTGTGACCCAAAAACCAAAGAAATAAAAAAAAAAAAAAGAAATTCTTTTTTTTTTTTTAATCTTTATTTAAGCACCATGATTACAGGCATGATTGTAGTTGGGTTTCAGTCATAAAAAGAACACCCCCCTTCACCAGTGCAATATTCCCACCACCAATGCCACCCTCCCTGAAGTTAAAATTCTTTAAAATTAAAATTTAAATCACCATGATAGTTAAAAATTGTTGATAGTTGTTTTAATTTCGTTATTATAAACCATTATACATTATTTATTAATTTTATTTAATGTTCCAACTCCTATCCCTTCACCAGTATTCATTTTCCACCACCAATTTTCCCAGTTACTCTCTTATTATCTCAACCCATACCCACTCCAGCTGGCCCCTATTGTAGATACTTTCCTTTTCTTTCTCTCTTTTCCCCCTTTGTTCTGCTAGGCACTGCAGTTTGTGATACTGTTGTGACACTGAAGGGGTATCATGCTTATCACCTTACTTACTTTCAATTCACAATTCTTGTCCAGAGTAATCATTACCAATATTATTATCATTGTGGTTCTTTCTTTGTCTAAGCTGCACTTCCCAGCCAACATTTCTATTGTCTTTGGGTATTATTTTCATACTATAGTTTTTTTTTTTTTTTGTCACACCTGGCATCTCTCAGGTGTTAGTCCTGGCTCTATGCTCAGAAATTGCTCTTGGCAGGCTCAGGGAACCATATGGGATTCAAACCACTGTCCTTCTGCATGCAAGGCAAACACCCTACCTCCATGTTATCTCTCCGGCCCCTATAGTTCTTTTTTAATATCCTGTTGATGAGTGCTATCATGCTATGTCTGTTCCTGACTCATTTCACTCAGCATGATACTCTCCATGTCTATCTATGTATAAGCAAATTTTACAATTTCATTTTTCATTACAGCTGTGTTGTATGTCACTGTGTAGATGTACCATGGTTTCTTTATTATTCATCTGTTTGGGGCATTTGGATTGTTTTTGGCCATTGTAAATAGTGAATAATTTTGCCAGTATTTGGTTTTCGGTGATCCCTGACATCATGTGTAGTGTCCAGAGTTGGTCCAGCAGTACCTGAACACAGTACCAGAAAGATATACTAAATACTGCTGGGTGTGGTCCCCAATCCCCACAAAAAACCTTGAAAATTTTATTTTTCCCATAAAACCAAAGAATTGTTTGTTTTAGGGCCACATTTGGCAGCTCACAGCGATTAATCCTGGCTCTGCACTCAGAAATAGTTCCTGGTAGGATTGGCGGACCCTCTGGAAAATGGGGATCAAATCCAGGTCAGCTGTGTGTAAGGCAAATGCCCTACCTGCTGTGCTTTTGCTCCATCCCAAAAGCAAAGGACTTTTTTTTATAGGGACCTCCCCTAAAAGTACGTGACTTTGCCCCTTTTAAGCCCTTTGACATATGCCATTAAAGTATACATTATATGTATTTTATATTTAATATTTAATTTTACTTTATTTTGGGTTTGGGGCCACATCTGGTGATAAGCAGGGGTTACACTTGGCTCTGCACTCAGGGGACCTACATGGGATGTTGGTGATTGAACCCAGGTTAGCTGGACACAAGACAAGTGCCTTACCCTCTGTATTATCTTTCCTGCCCTAGTACTTTATATTTTAGTATAAGATACTGTGGATGGGGGCCAGAGAGATAGCATGGAGGTAAGGCGTTTGCCTTTCATGCAGAAGGTCATTGGTTCATATCTCGGCATCCCATATGGTCCCGAGCCTGCCAGGAGCAATTTCTGAGCGTGGAGCCAGGAGTAAGCCCTGAGTGCTGTCGGGTGTGACCCAAAAACCAAAAACCAAAAAAAAAAAAAAAAAAAAAAAAAGAAAAAGAATATTTTTGTTTTGGGGCCACACTTGGCTCTGTGCTCAGAAATCGCCCCTGGCAGGCACAGGGGACGATATGGGGTGAAGGATATGGAATGCTAGGCAAGTGCCCTACTTATTGTACTATCACTCTTGATAGGAATTTGAAACCATAGCGTCTCCAGATTGAACAACTCAAAGTTTTGTGGAGATTATGTTGGAAAGACATCAAGTTTATCAAGTTTAGGGAACATTGTGGCTATACTTGGTCTACAAAAGGGAGGATATGAAGGGGAGATCCCACTTATCTCTCTCCAGTTTCTCAAAGGCAAGCCTCAAGTGCCATTTCTTCTGCAAATAATAGCATAAAAAAGGCAAGTTAAAAGCAAGGTGGGAGGGCCCGGAGAGATAGCACAGCGGTGTTTGCCTTGCAAGCAGCCATTCCAGGACCTAAGGTGGTTGGTTCGAATCCCGGTGTCCCATATGGTCCCCTGTGCCTGCCAGGAGCTATTTCTGAGCAGAGAGCCAGGAGTAACCCCTGAGCACCGCCAGGTGTGGCCCAAAAACCAAAAACCAAAAAAAAAACCAAAAAAAAAAAAAAACAAGGTGGGAATCTCGAATATTAGCTATTGAAATCTGCACTATATCTTTAGAACTTAGGTTTGTTTTTACACCTGGCCAGATTAAACCTAGTCTAACACTGCATGGGAGGAGAAATATGCAGGGTGAACTAGATTTTTGGGGAGAAGGGCTGAATATACCATTGTAGGAGAATCAGAGAGAAGGGTCACTGCCTTCTCTCTTCTTTTCTGTTCATTTCTTTTCTTTTTGGTGGGTCATATCTGGCCATATTCAGAGAGTTTACTCCTGACCTGTGTTCAGGGACACTCCTGGTGGTGGTGCTTCTGGAACGAACCATAGGTGATGCCAGGAAAGAAATCGAACCTGGATTGGTCATGTGCAAAGCAAATGCTTCACTTATATTATTTCTCTTGCCTTCCCCGCCTCTTTTTTTTTTTTTTGGTTTTTGGGTCACACCCGGCAGCGCACAGGGCTTCCTCCTGGCTCCACCCGGGTCGGCTGCGTGCCTTCCCCCCCCCCTTTTCTAAAAGAAATTGGTGTATGTCGAATATTAAAGTGATTTGAACCAAAAGGTTGGAGGGTGGGGCTGGAGAGATAGCATGGAGGTGGGGCATTTGCCTTGCATGCACAAGGACTGTGGTTCGAATCCCGGCATCCCATAGGGTCCCCTGAGTCTGCCAGGAGCGATTTCTGAGTGCAGAGCCAGGAGTAACTCTTGAGCGCCGCTGGGTGTGACCCGAAAACAAACAAAAAATAATCTTGAATATAATAGGGAGGACTATCCTGTGTCTGGTATTGGGTAATCTGGGATATATGAAGAACAATATTCACATAGCAAAATAGATGCGGGTTGGAGAGATAGCATGGAGGTAGGCATTTGCCTTGCATGCAGAAGGTCGGTGGTTCGAATCCCGCATCCCATAGGATCCCCCGAATGAACCTGCCAGGAGCGATTTCTGAGCGTAGAGCCAGGAGTAATCCCTGAGCGCTGCTGGGTGTGACTGAAAAACCAAAATAACAACAACAACAATAATAAAACCCTCAAGAACAACCTTTGGCATCAAGGTGTCTGGCCAAACCATCCCCGCTTGGGCCCAGAGGCTCCTGGATGCTTCCCAGCGATGACCCAGGGGTAGGGGAAGCGGCGGCAGTCGCGGCGGCCGCCAGGGGGCGCCGCAGCCTTGGCCGCGAGGCGCCTCGCCCACCCACCCGCGGCGAGCGCACGCGAGGCCTCCCGCCCGCCTTCCCTCCCAGTGCGCCTGCGCCGAGGATGTTCGCCGGCGCTCGCCTTTTCCCTCCGTCCGCCCAGCTCGCACTCTCTCGCCCGCTCGGGGCTGAAGCCCAAGTGCGTGTGACACGCCGCGAGCGTGGCGGCCATCTTCCTCCGGTGGGCGCTCGTCACGGCTCACGTCAGCGTTGAGAGCCGGGCCGGGCTGCCGAAGAGGAAGGAGCGTCGCGTCGCGTCGCGTCTCGTCGCGTCGCAGCACGCAAGCGCGCCCGAACCGTTCCCAGGTGACTGAGTCGTCGCAGCTGACGGGCGAGGCGTCGCCGACCGTCGCCGCCGCCGCCGGAAGTGGGAGTGAGCGAGCGCGAGCCGGGCCGCCGGGTGAGTGTCTCCGGGTACCCGGATGTGGGGCGCCTCCGCCGGCTCGCGCGGAGCCGGGCCGACGAGAGCCAGCGGGTCGGCGAGCCAGGTAGACGCACCTGCCGCCGCCGCCGCCGGCCGCGCGTCCGGGCTGCTTGGCCGCTGCCGGGTGGGCTGGGCTGGGGTGGGGGGAGCTCCCCCTCCTGGAGCCCCGGCCGGGTTTAGGGGCGCCTCAGGTGAGGTGAGGGAGCCCGGGCCTCGTCCCCGCCACCCCCGGCGACGGGAGCGGCTGGGGGGAGCCTGAGGCGGAGAGAGGCGCGGGCAGCACGGATGGCGGACGCGGGGCGCCCTGGCGTGGGGCCCGAGCAAGGTCACGGCTGCGTGGAAGCCGGGGTTGCGCCCCAGAGTCGGGCGCGTGGGACGAACGCCCCGGAGACGCCGGGGGCCGTTGCAGGCGGAGGAGCATTCGGGGGCTCCGAGAGGTGGACGTGGAGTCCGGGGAAGAACTTCCCCGTTCCCACCCCCTGCTCACCCGACTGCCGAGGTTGAAAAGCACTTGGAGCTGCACTTGAAGGGTCCTGCCCGGGCTGTGGGGGCGCCCGGGGGTTAGGAGGAAGCCTGCGGAGACTGGGCGAGGTGTCGGGGCGCCTCGTCTTCCGAGCCCCTGCCCCTTCCAGCTGCCGTGCTCGGGAGGTTTCAGAGCAGGAAGTCCCGCAGCGCTTCGGGCTTGCTTACAGGGTCGTCGCGTGGGGTCGGGCTGAAGTAAGTGGCCCCGCGAGACAGCGAAGGACGCAGTGTGGAGAAGTTCCCCCTCGCGCCGACAGTGATCGCACACTTTGAATGGGATGTTTCTGGGTATTCCGGTGGTGTTCATAGGCAGCGCCTTTAAGTGTGTGTGTGTTTGTGTGTATGTGATCACACCACTAAAACTCTTGGAGCCAGGGATTAAACCCTGCTCAGCTTCGTGCAAGGGTGTGTGTGTGTGTGTGTGTGTGTGTGTGTGTGTGTGTGTGTGTGTGTCTGGGTATTCCGATGGTGTTCATAGGCAGTGCCTTTAAGTGTGTGTGTTTGTATGTATGTAATCACACCACTAAAACTCTTGGAACCAGGGATTAAACCCTGCTCAGCTTCATGCAAGGGTGTCTGTGTGTGTGTGTGTGTGTGTGTGTGTGTGTGTGTGTGTGAGATCATTTTGTGCTCAGGGAACTAGTCTTGGAACCAGGGATATCAAACCCTGGTCAGTTTAATGCAAGGCAGTGTGTGTTTGTGTTCATGTGTGTGTGTGTGTCTATGTGCGTGTGTTCATACCCGACAGTGCAGAGGACTTTCTCCAGGTTTTGTGCTCAGGGAACTAGTCTTGGAACCAGGGATCAAATCCTGGTCAGTTTAATGCAAGGCAGCATGTGTGTGTGTTTATGTGTGTGTGTCCCCTGGCCTCTGTAAACTTTATTTATTTATTTATTTATTTTGGTTTTTGAGTCAGAAGTCCTGGCTGGCTGGGGGACCATATGGGATGCCAGAATTCGAACCACCGTTTGTCCTGGATTGGATGCATGCAAGGTCAACGCCAGACCGCAGTGCTATCTCTCAAACCCCAAACTTTCTTTTTGTTTGTTTTGTTTTTGAGTCACACCTGGTAGTGCTCTGGGGTTACTCCTGGCTCTACGCTCAGAAATCGCTCCTGGCAGTCTCGGGATCATATGGGACACCAGGATTTGAACCATCCTTCTGCATTCAAAGCAAACACCTTACCTTCCCATCTCCCAAACTTTATTTTTTAAAAATTTTTTTATTTTGAATTATGAGAACAAAGATGCAAAGAAAGAGGCCAAGGTAAAGTTACAGTGGAAGGACAATCACCCATAACATAATTCTCAGAAGAAGTCCCCTTGCTGATAACTTTGAACTTTCAGCCAAAGAACATTAAGATAAATAAAACAGAATCCACGTACAATTTCTTTGTCCCTCTAGTCCCCAGATTGTAACACATTATAATATTTCTTAACAGCACACAAGGCAATCTAAAGCCATAAAACTTACGTAACTCCTTAAACATTAGAGGCATAGTATTTTTTACATTTCCATGTACATGCATATTAGCTTAAGTTAACCTCAAATTTTAAGTGGTTTTTTTTTTTTTAAGGATTAGAGTCAAAGGAGCACAGTAAAAACGGTGTTAGAGTGGCAATTGTTGTTTGCATAGGTCCACCAAAATATGAGGGGCATGGAAAGGAATAACCTTGGCCTAAATACAAAGAGACACGACCCCTGAAGTTTCCTGGCATAAAACCAACTCTAGGCTCCAGGCAAGCTAGATTGTCCAATCCAAGACATTGTCTGTAGTGCCAACACACTTTTATTTTTCACACAGTCTCTGTTGTTGGTATCATGTTTCTGTATTAAAGATCCTGGAATCTGCATATCCTACATTTTTATTTTATTTTTTTCTTTTTGGTTTTTGTCTTAAGCTTTATTTATTTATTTATTTATTTAGGTGGGGGGTTTGGCCACACTCTGCAGCACTCAAGGTTACTCCTGGGTCTGCACTCAGAAATTGCTCCTGGCAAGCTTGGGGGACCATAGCGGATGCCAAGTATTGAACCTGGGTCCATCCAGGGTCTGCTGCATGCAAGGCAAACGTCCTACGACTGTGCTCTCTCTCTGCCCCCCTTTAAAATTTCTTTTAAAGGTTTAAGTTCCAAAGATAAACAAAAAAAAAATTGGGTAAATTTTGAACATCATTATTGGGATCTGTGCTCCTTTTTGAATAGCTTTGCTATCTCTCTGGCCCCTTGAATAGCTTTATAAGTGCTCTGTTTTTAATTAGATCACTCACCTCAATGGAACATTTTTCATTTGAAAACTTGAATTCTCAGGGGCTGGAGTAGGCTATTTGCCTTGCACACAACTGACACAAATTGATTACCTGCATGCTGTATGGTCCCTTGCAAAAAGATATCCCGAAAAGGCTCCAACCCCCACAAAAATTCCCAACACCTGAGTACTAAGAGCATTAATTGTGGCAGTAGATTTAAAGTGTTTAATTTTAAAGTTTCAAATTTAGAGATTTGAGGAAATGAGAAAACTGGGATTATAGTTTAGTCATTTCCCTCTTTTGTAGAAGAGAAACTCCTTAGGTCGAATTTGTGTCTTTCAAAGTACAGTTCTTAAACTATATGTGACCTGGCTTTTTTTTTTTTTTTTTGATTTTGGGCCATACCCTGTGACACTCAGTGGTTACTCCTGCCTATGCACTCAGAAATCGCTCCTTGCAGGGGGGATCATATGGGACGCTGGGGGATCAAACCGAGATCAGTCCTCAGTTAGCTGTGTGCAAGACAATGTCCTGCCACTACACCATTGCTCTGACCCCTGACCTGCCTTTTGAATTCTGATGATTGGGGAAGTTATGCCCTCATATCATCTTGCTCCGACTTGTAGTTATGTAGAGAGTAAATTTTTTTTTCTTTTTGTGTACTAGAAATGGAATCTAGAACCTCCCAGTGTAAGTATCTACTATTGAGTTACATTCCTAAGAGCTTTCTTTGGTTGATTTATAGCTTGAGCCACACCAGGCTCAGAGATCACAGTGTTGGGGGCGTCATATGGGGTGCTGTATGCTGTGGAACAGACCCTGGTCAGCCATGTGCAAAGCTAACTCCTACTCTATGTACTCTCTCTTCACCTTGAGATTATTATAATAATAATAATAATAATAATAATTATTATTATTATTATTATTATTATTTTGTTGTTGTTTTGGGCCACACCCATTTGATGCTCAGGAGTTACTCCTGGCTAAGCTCTCAGAAATTGACCCTGGCTTGGGGGTACCATATGGGATGCCAGGGGGATTGAACCATGGTCCTTCCTTGGCTAGCGCTTGTAAGGCAGATAACTTACCTGTAGTGCCACCTCACTGGCCCCCTTGAGATTATTATTATTATAATTTTTGTGGGGGCATATCTCTTGATGCTCAGAAGTTACTCCTGGCTCTTCACACTGGAATCACTCCTGGCAGGCTGGAGGGACTATATGTGATACCTAGGATTGAACTCAAGTCAGCCATAGGCAAGGCAAGTGCCCTACCCTCTGTACTATCACTCTTGCCCATATTTATATAAACATCTGTCCTATGTAAGATTTTATATTTACATATATACATATATGTATGTATATACATATATATGTATATATATACATACATGGGATGTATGTATATATGGGATGCCGGGATTCGAACCACCGTCCTGGACGCAAGACAAACGCCTTACCTCCATGCTATCTCTCCGGCCCCTGGTTTCATATTTATATAAACATTTGTCCTATGTAAGATTTTTTTTTTTTTTTTTTTTTTGGTTTTTGGGCCACACCTGGCGGTGCTAAGGGGTTACTCCTGGCTGTCTGCTCAGAAATAGCTCCTGGCAGGCACGGGGGACCATATGGGACACCGGGATTCGAACCAACCACCTTTGGTCCTGGATTGGCTGCTTGCAAGGCAAACACCGCTGTGCTATCTCTCCGGGCCCTGTCCTATGTAAGATTTTGTTTTAAATTGACAAATTATGCTTCTAGGAGAACTTAAAATCCTTAGTATTGACTGCATCACTTCCTTTGCTGCATAGTGCTTTTCAGCTTTGTAATAATTTAGAGCTGATGAGTTGAAAGATAGTACAGAAGATAAGGTACTTGTTTGCCTACTTGGGTTCAATCCTTGGAACCCCATATTGCTTCCCTAGCACCAGCAGGTGTGATCCCAGAGTCCAAAGCCCAGACTTTCACTCCCAAAGTTAGAGCTTAAAAGTGGTTATATTTAAAAAAAGAAAAAAAAGGGGCTGGAGAGATAGCATGAAGGTAAGGAGTTTGCCTTTCATGCAGAAGGTCATTGGTTTGAATCCCGGCATTCCATATGGTCCCCTGAGCCTGCCAATTTCTGAGCGTGAAGCCCGGAGTAACCCCTGAGTGCTTCTGGGTATCACCCCAAAACAACAAAAAAAAAAGTGGTTATATTTAATATAATAAGTACTAACATTTGCACAGTGAACAAAAAGGACATGTGGGGGTCCGCACACCTGGTGCTCATGGCTTACTCATTTGGGAAATCATATGGGGTGCTTCGGATTGAACCCAAGCACTGGTCGACTGATTGCAAGGCTAGTGCCCTCCCTACTTGCTGTACAATTTTCAGTTCAATTAGTGGACTGTTTTTGGAAATAAATTTTTTTTGATAGGGAGTCACACAAGAATGCTCAGGGGGTTATTTGTGGCTCTGCACTCAGAAATCACTACTTGCATTATGTGGGAGATTATATGGGATATCAGGGATCAAACCCAGATCATCTGTGTGTGCATAAACAGGGCCCCTCCCTGCTATATTGTTTCTGCAGTCCCTCAATTTTAGTTTTTGCTTTGTTTTTGGGTGACCCAGCTGTGCAAAGGGGTAACTACTGGCTCTGTACTCAGTAGTTACTCCTGTCGGGCTCAGGGGACCTTATGGAAACCAGGGTCAAACCTGAGTTGGCTGTATGCATAGGAATACCCTATGCACTGTGCTATAGCTCTGGCTCCAGCCCTTTGATTTTTTTAAAAAAAAAAATTCTTTTGTTGAGGATTTGTGTTGCAGAATACCTTGATTAACAACATTTACTGAAGATGATTAGGTAGTTAGAAATTAATTTTAGGGGCCGGAGCAATGGCACAACAGTAGGGCATTTGCCTTGCATGTGGCTGACCCTGGATGGTCTGAGGTTCGATCACCTGGCGACCCATATGGTCCCCTAAGCCAAGAGCTATTTCTGAGCATCCTACCCTGAGCGTCACTGGGTAGGACTCAAAAATAGAAAAAAAGAAAAAAGAAATCAATTTCAGTAAGAACTATTTTAACAATAGCAACAAAAAACCAAACAGGAGTCAAAGTGGTATCACAGCAGGTAGGGCATTTGCTTTGTACACTGCTGACTTAGGTTTGATCCCTTGGCATCACATATGATTCCCCCCTGGCCTGCCAAGAGTGATTTCTGAGTGTAGAGCCAGGAGTGACCCCTCAGCGCCACTGGGTGGTCCAGAAACCAAACCAAACCAAAATAGAACAAAAAAGCCAAAATGTGTTTACTTCTCTAAAACTATGGCATATAATTTTCTGTGCATAAGCTGTGTATACTCTGTGTATAGCTCTATTTGTGCAAATGTGTGTGTATATATGTTTATGTTCGTGTTCATGTGTGCCCGTATCCACGTCCATACTCAATGGTGGTACTACTGACTTGATTCTGGGGTTCTTCTCCTGGCAGTGCTTAGAGGATTATGCAGTGCTCAAGATTGAACTCAGAGTTACTGCATTGCAAAATATGTGCTTCAGCCCTTTGACTTATTTCTCTGAGTTTTGTTGTAGTTTAGTTATTTTGCAAATATCTAATATGGTTAAACCATATGTATTTTTTGAGGAACTATCTTATACTTAGGTCTTTTTGCTTTCTGAGATTTCCAAAGCTGAAAGCTCAGAATGTAAACAAAAATGGATTATTGACTATTTCTTTGATGAAGTGATTTTCCGTTATTTTGGATCCCTTTACACTATATCCCTTGTAGCATACTTACAAGGCCTCTGCTAAATCCCTGGCTACACTTAAGGGTGATTTCTGGCGGTGCTTGGGGAGCATAAGGGATGCTGGGGATTGAGCCCAGGTCCATTGTGTGCAACACAAATGCCCTATCCACTGTGCTATATCGCTCCAGTCCCATGACTACACTATTTTGGGGAAGGAACCCTATTTACTGTACTATCATAGCTGACTTGATTTGTAGGATTTTAAACTCCCATGTGTATCAATCCTCTTGTGTTGTCATTTTATATCTGTTTTTTTTCACCTTTCACATTTTATGTCTGTAGTAAATTTATTTGGCAAAGATCAGTCCAGTTTAACTTTTTCCCTTGTGCTACCCATGGGGATATTCTGGTACAATCATGACTGATTATGGGCACTCCCATTTTGTGTGTTGGTTTCTTTGGTCTATTTTCTTTTCTTTTCTTTTCTTTTTTTTTTTTTTTTTTTTGTTTTTGGGCCACACCGGTGATGCTCAGGGGTTACTCCTGGTTATGCGCTCAGAAATCGCACCTTGCTTGGGGGACCATATGGGCCACAGGGGAATCAAACCATGGTCTTTCCTAGGTTAGCATGTGCAAGGCAGACGCCCTACCACTTGAGTCGCCGCTCCAGCCCCTCTTTGGTCTATTTCTAAAGCAGTGTCACATCTTAGTGTAGTTTTATATTTGACTATTGATATCTGGTAGAACAAGTTCACCTACTGTGATTTAAGTGTGATTTCTTTTTTACTTTTTCCTTTTTTTTTTGTTTTTGTTTTTGAGCCACACCTGTCAGCACTCAGGGGTTACTCCTAGCTCTATGCTCAAAAATCGCTCTTGGCAGGCTTGGGGCTCAAACGGGATGTGGGGAATTGAACCTGGGTTTGTCCCGGTTCAGCTGAGTACAAGGCAAATGCCCTACCACTGTGCTATCTCTTCGGCCCTTAAAGTGTGATTTCTTTGGACTTAAAATAATAGAGTTAAAAAAAAATTCAAACACTTTGGCAATGTCAACTTTGAAATTTAGAAATTAGTTCTAGTATAACTAATAGTATATTGTGGAGACTTGCCTTATGTTCTATATTTGGGGCATTACAAATATTCTGTGTGTATTTGAAAAGGAAATTTTAGTTTTTGAGGATAATACTATAAATATATTCATTAGATGAAATTTAAAATTGTACTCCAGGTACATTTGTGTTGCTGGCCCATGCATAGATGCCTGCATCTCTCCTCTGGAGATGTGTACTTTCATACTGTCACACTGAGCATATATGGGACATTCTGTTGAGTGCCTTTCTTTTCCCTTCCTCGGAATTCCTAAATAAAAGCCTGATTTTTCTTAAAAAGAATTGTGCCCCAGTATTCTGTATAATTACTGTTCTTCTGTTTTTGCATGCATGTTTGATTTGTTTCAGCTAATGGGAGAACCCAGATCTCATAGTTATGATTTTGGATTTCTTTGGGTTTCTCTTAATTAGGGGCTAGAAATTAGGGGGTCTTTATTTATTTATTTATTTATTTATTTATTTATTTATTTATTTATTTATTTATTTATTTGGTTTTTGGGTCACACCCGGCAGCACTCAGGGGTTACTCCTGGCTCTATGCTCAGAAATCGCTCCTGGCAAGCTCGAGGGGACCATATGGGATGCCGGGATTCAAACCGATGACCTTCTGCATGCAAGGCAAATGCCTTACCTCCATGCTATCTCTCGGGCCCCAGGATCTTTATTTTTTTTTTTATTGTTGTGGGGGTTCTTTGTGCTCTGACCGGGCAGAGCTTGGGTATTTGACAGTATCCTACATTCTGAGCTCCCAAACATTGTTAGACACTGCAATTTGAAATTGATATGTATTCTGTTGATTTGTAATTTTCCAGGGAAGGAGTTTGGGCCCCTCCTGGAGGTGCTCTGGCAGGACTTACTATTTATTCTTGGCTTTGTACAGTGCTTGCTGGATCATTGTGGTTCTGGGAATTAAACCAAGGGTTGGCTGTGGATAAGGCATGCACCTTAACACCCTGCATGCAGGTAGTAATTAATTCTGAAGAGAAACAAAATCTTTTAAAAAGATAATAATAAATTGAGACTATATTGGAGTTTTGTGTATTATGGTGAAAAATTATTAGGTCATTGTTAATTTAACTTAGTCTTAATTGCTTTAATATATCAGTACTGTTTTTGTTTCATCTTAAATAATTGATGGTATTACTTAAATGAATTCTTTTTCTTTTTTCTTAGAGTTCTTTTTTTAAGATCCCAAATACATAGCAAATTTTTTGAAGGATCATTTAGTAGATGCACCATCAGTCAACTTAAAGTGATACGTGATTTTCATTTCAATAAGGTGAGTTATTTAGACTTTGTGTTTAGTCCAAGGTGTTTAGTTAGGACTGGAGAGATGGTGCAAGAGTTACATTTTTGATTTTCAGAACTGCACTGGGTGGTAATCAGGGTTTACTCCTGGCTGGGCTAGGAGACCATCTGGGTTGCCATTATAGAACCTGTGTTGACTGAAAGCAAGACAACCACTCTACCTGTTGTATATATTCATAGCCTCCCCTCTTATATCCCATTACTTTTGTTTTGTTTTGTTTTTGGTCCACACCAGGTGAAGCTCAGTGGTTACTCCTGTCTGGAGTCTGGAGTCACTCCTGGTGGGCTCAGGGAACCATATTGCATGCTGGGGATTGTGCAAGCCAGCACAATCTGCTGTGTTATCACTCTGTACCCCCCACCCTCATTACTTTTTTTTTTTTTTTTTTTTGGTTTTTGTCTGTGACGTTCAGGGGTTACTCCTGGCTATGTGCTCAGAAATCACTCCTGGTTTGGGGGACCATAAAGGACGTGGGGAGGATCAAACTGCGATTGGTCCTAGGTCAGCTGTGTGCAAGGCAAATGCTCTACTGCTGCGCCACCGCTCTGCCACCCCCCCACCCCTGCCATTACTTTTAAACTGGTTTGTGTATGTATCACTAATATTTTTAGTTTTATATTTTAGTTTATTTTTTATGATTTGAATTTTTTTGGGGGGGTTGAGGACTGCTTGGGCCACACCTGACTCTGGCCAGAGCTTATGTCTGACTCTATGTTCAAGGATCACTCCTGGTGGGTTTAGAATACTATGCGGTGACAGGGATTGAACCTGGCTTGGCTGCATGCTTGCCCTACCTACCGTCTACATTTTTTATTTTTGTGACACACTCAGCTACACAACTCTGGCTTAGGTGTCATTCTCAGCAATGCTCAAAGGATCATATGATACCAGGTATCAAAGCTGGGCCTTCCACATGCAAAAGATGTATTTTAGCTTCTTTTGTCCCTTTTTCAATTTTTATGGTATATCTCTTATTCACCTCACCTTTGTGAATTCATATTGAATACTTTTACTACCAAATATACTCAAGTATAAGCTAAATTTTTCTGGCACAAAATTTGTGCCAAAAAACCTGAACTCAGCTTATTCTCGGGTCATACAGGTTATTTGATTTGGTGCACTTCATCACCAGTTGTCTTCTGCTGTGTGCTGGAGGAGGCAGTGCTTCAGCTCAGTCCACAAATCGCAGCTGAGCAGAAGAGGTAGGCAGCTGAACTGAACTGTATGCCACTGAACTATTTTTTTTTGGGGGGTTTTTTTTTTTTTTTTGGGTTTTTGGGCCACACCCGGTGATGCTCATGGGTTACTCCTGGCTATACGCTCAGAAGTCGCTCCTGACTTGGGGGACCATATGGGACGCCGGGGGATTGAACTGCGGTCCGTCCAAGGCTAGCGCAGGCATGGCAGGCACCTTACCTCTAGCGCCACCGCCCGCCCCCAGCCACTGAACTATTTAACCCACAATATTCTGCGTTTTGTATGAGACCAAAAGCAGTGATGATGACAATGTCTAATACTGATACCCTCACATTAGATACAGCTGAAGTTGTTTAGACGTACAGATGATGATGAGGAGAAGGAATAAAGTTTTGAAGGATTTTAACCTTTGTGATTTAGCTTGATTACCTGTTAAGCTACGGTTTTCTGCACTTTAAAGTTTTAAAGTTATTGTTGCTAGTTTACAGTTTTTCTTTAGCAATAAACATTGAAAAACATTTAACCTGCTGATTCCTCAATTATTGTAATTGTTTTGGGTATATATTTTCATTTTTGAAATTTACCAGTAGCTGCTGCATTTTCCACCTCAGCTTCTACTCGAGTCACTAAGTTTTCCCAGTTGTTAAGGTAAAATTAAGGGGGTCAGCTTATACTCAAGTACTTACAATCTTTGTCTTTGATTCTTTTTTTCCTGCAAAATAATACCTTCTTTTCTTTTCTTTCTTTATTATTTTAAGTTTCTGAGCCATACCTGGTGGTGTTTGGGGCTTATTTCTTGTTCTGTGCTTTGGGACCACTCCTGAGTTCAGGAAGCTCAGAGAGCTTGGAGCACCATGTATAAAGTACTGGGGATTAAACTGGGGTCTGTTTGTGCAAAGCAAGGACTCAGTCATCATCATCATCATCATCATCATTATCATTTAAACTTTTTTTTTGTTTTTGTGCTATACCTGGCAGTGCTCACAGTTTTCTCAAGGCTTTACACTCAGAGATTGCTCCTGGTAGTACTTGGTGGACCATATGGGATGCAGGGGATTGCATTCAGGTTACATATGAGCAAGTCATTGCTCTAGCTCCTCAGTCTTTCAGACTTTTATTATAACTTTGTCTTGCTTAATTGTGTCAACTTTATAGTGTTTTTAAAAATACACACTGAATTCATGTGTGCTGTGTGTGTGGTGGGGGAAGGGTCTGGGCTACACTCTGTAGTGCTCAGTGGTCTGGGAGACAACTATTGATGATGGAAATTGAATTGACATCAATTTCGTGAAATGCAAGCTCCCTAACCCCTATACTATGCTGTTCTGTTGTTTAAATAGTTTTGTTTGTTTGTTTGTTTGGGGGCTACACCCAGCAGCGCTCAGGGATTACTCCTGGCTCTGCTCTCAGAAGTTACTCCTGGCAGATTTGGGGGACCATATCGGATTCTGGGGATCGAACTTGTGTTGGGCATATGCAAGGCCAACGTCCTCTCTGCTCTGCTATACTCTGACCTTTGTTTAAATAGTTTAAATAGTTCTTGGTTTTCTCATTTCCAGTTTAGATTTGGATTTTCTTGAATGACGTGTATGTGATTTCTTTATAGTTTACATTAATTGGTTTGTTTGCTTTTTATGTTTCATGTTAGAAATTTATTGCCTTTAAATATTTTTATAGTGTTTTGAGTTTCAGTCATTCTTCACCATGCATTTCCTGCCATTAATGCCCCCAGTTTGTGTGTGTGTGTGTGTGTGTGTGTGTGTGTGTGTGTGTGTGTGTGTGTGTGTGTGTGTGTGTATAACTGCCTCTATGGCAGATATTTTTCTTCTCTGTTTTTCTTTTTATTCCTTCTTAGGCACTGATTTGCAATATTCTTTCTGCCTAAGTATCATAGAAACATACTGCCTTTTTTTGTTGTTGTTTGGCTTTTGGGATACACCTGGCTGCACTCAAGGGTTACTCCTGGCTCTGCATTCAGAAATCGCTCTTGGCAACTTGGGGACCTTATGGGATGCCAGGGATTGGACTCAAGTTTATCCTAGGTCAGCCACGTGCATGGCAAATGCTTTACTGGCTGCGCTGTTGCTCCGGCCCCAAAACATACTGATTTTAATTATACTTTTTTTTTAAAAAGTGGTTCTAGTAGAGTGGTGGTACCAGCCTAATGTTACTTGAGTCTGGCTAATGTAGTGGTACTTGGAGGCCACAGGGTCATACTTGGAGATGCTGGGAGTCAGGGGCTTGTGGAGTACAGGCCTTGGACACTTAAGTCTTGTGCCCAGTCCCCTGGAGTTATCTTCCAGTTTCTGTGACTTTATTTTTTTAATTAGGTTTATATGAAAGTTGAGGTAGGTAATATATGTAGTATTTTATTGGGGGGGGGGTCACATCTGGCAGCGCTCAGGGGTACTCCTGGCTCTACGCTCAGAAATTGCTTACTGGTAGGCTCCGGGGACCATATAGGATGCTGGGATTGGAACCACAGGTCTTCTGCATGCAAGGCAAATGCTGTACCTCCATGCTATCTCTCCAGCCCCAATATGTGTAATTTAAATCTACCTTTTTATTATGTGTCATTTTCTATGTATAGTTATGTGCATTATTTTCTTCAGGACAGGATTTTACTTTACTGAATAATCTATTTACATATGTTACAAATTTATTTTACAACTTTTCTATAATATAAAATGGATGCATACTATTCCATTGGATGAATGTTTTATATTTTCAGGTTAGAAATTAAGTGTTATAGTATAAAGTAAGCTCTAAAAAGACTAATGGTAGGATAGGTGCAAGTAAGTTATATTTGATGAGAGGTAAGGGACTGATTATATTTTATCTTTGTCCCTTTTAAACATTTAAAAATTATTTTTCTTTTAGGTGCTGTGTAATGTGTTAAGAGCATATTATAAGGAATGATTTTGTCAAATATTCATGAGTTATGGTTGCTGAACGATCAGTTCTGTCTTGTGGGGAAAGAACTGTAAGTAAACCTCAAAGAGTTAACTGATTTCAATTCTATTATGCTATAAAATAATCTTGATAATTTATGGGAATGTACTTAAGGTACTTTGCTAGTGTAAAGTATATTGACTATATAAACGTCGTGAAAGGACGAGATAGGTTTTATATAAATCACGGTTATGTATAGTGTTTGCATTGCTGTTTCTCAGACTGTACAAGATTCAATTTGTTTTTGTTTTTGTTTTTTTGTCACACCCTGCAGTGCTCAGGGGTTACTCCTGTCTCACTCTATGCTCATAAATCGCTCCTGGCAGGCTCAGGAGACCATATGGGATGCTGGGGATTGAATCTGGGTCCATCCTGAGTCAGCTGCATGCAAGGCAAATGCCCAATCGCTGTGCTCTCACCCCAGCCCACAAAATTCAATCTTTTAATATTTCAGAAATGGCAGCACAAAAGAAAATCTATGTTAATAGAATACTTTATTAAATGAAAGAGGTTAGATAAGAATTTTAAATCAAGGGCTATAGTGATAGCACAGTGGTAGGGTGTTTGTCTTTCATGCAGAAGGTCATTGGTTTGAATCCAGGCATCCCATATGGTCCCCCGAGCCTGCCAGCAGCAATTTCTGAGCATAGAGCCAGGAGTAACCCATGAGCACTGCCAGGTGTGACCCAAAAACAAAAACAATAAAAAAAAAAAAAGAAAAGAAAAAGAAAAGTGTTAGCTATAAGATATGTTTCAGGGGCCGGAGATATAGCACAACAGTAGTAGGGCATTTGCCTTGCAAGCAGCCGTTCCAGGACAGATGGTGGTTCAAATTCCGGCATCCCATATGGTCTCCTGAGCTTGCCAGGAGCAATTTCTGAGCGCAGAGCCAGGAATAACCCCTGAGCACTGCTGGGTGTGTCCCAAAAACCAAAAAAACATGAAACAAAATTTAGTAACTATAAACTTAATTTTTTTCAAATTCATTGTCAAACAGAGCTCAGTGATAAACTCAAAGAATAGGGCTAGGTCCTAACTGTATTAATTGAAAAAGCCACTAAAGACCTGACCTTAATTTTTTTTTTTTTTTTTTTTTTTTTTTGTGGTTTTTGGGTCACACCCGGCAGTGCTCAGGGGTTATTCCTGGCTCCATGCTCAGAAATTGCTCCTGGTAGGCACAGGGGACCATATGGGACGCTGGGATTCGAACCGATGACCTTCTGCATGAAAGGCAAACGCCTTACCTCCATGCTATCTCTCCAGCCCCATTTTTTTATGAAAAAAAAAATTTCCCCAAATTCCAAATTAGAATTACATATTTATTCAAAAAATTTTATTTGGCTTTTGGGCTACACTTGGTGACATTCAGGGGTTACTCCTGTCTTTGTGCTCAGAAATTACTCCTGGCAGGCTCAAGGGATCTATATGGGATACCAGGGATCAAACCAGGCTTTTCCCAAGTCGGCTGTGTGCAAGGCAAACGCCCTATCACTGTGCTATTGCTCCGGTCCGTATTTATTAAAAAATTTTTTTTTTCTTTGAGCCACACCTAGTGATACTCCTGGCTATGGGCTCAGAAATTGCTTCTGGTTTGGGGGACTATATAGGATGTTGGGGCTCTAACTGAGATCCGTCCTGTTCAGCTGCGTGCAAGGCAAGCGCCCTACCGCTGCACTACCATTCCGGCCCCCTGTTCAAATTTTTATAACCTTGCCCAAGGTAAAGCACAAGTATCTTTCAACCTCATGTCATATTTTCTCATTTCCTAGGGATGACAGAAACCTTACTTGAAGCAAAACCAAAATTCTTATTGAAAATGCACAGCAACATTAAAGTTTATTCTTAAGACCTGCTTTTTAATAATAATACTAGGCATTCAGCGTTTCATCTTCAAGGTCACGAAAATTATCTCAAAAACAACTCAGAAAAGGAGGACTGAGGAATGATGTCTTTTCAGGAGAAATCAAATGAAAATTCTTCCAATGTTATTAAGAAAAGAGAAGATAGAAACTTAGAAACAAAAATAGAAGATTCTCAAAAAAATCTAGCCAAAAAATCAGGACCAAAGGAAGCTTTAAAATCACCGGTTAATTCTTCCAGTGAAAAGAAAATAAATCGACCTGAATTTGGAACATGCATGAGTACAAGGTCATCAAAGGCAGTGTCCAGTGACAAAAAAGCTAATAACTTCATTAGTAAAAATGTAACTGTGAAGGGACATACACAAGAATCTGTGAAAAAGCAGAAGTTATCACAGAAAAAATCAGTGCACGAAACCTCCACATCAAATGAACAGCTTAACCGAAGATCACAAAGGCTGCAACAATTAACAGAGATTTCAGTTTCAACAAGGACTCTGCGTAGTAGAGAGATTCAGGGCCCAGTTCAAACAGTTAAACAGAATTTGCCACTAATTAGAAAAGAGTACTGTAGCAACACTCAAAGTAAAACTAATAAAGTTAAAACAAACAAAAAACCTGTGAAAAGAAAAGCACCAGAGAAATCTAATTTTAAAGAGGATGGAAATCCAGTTCACCATGAAGTAAATTCACCAAAAGGAAAAAAGCGCAAAGTAGAGCACCAGGAAGCTGATATTAGCAGTTCTCAACGCTTAAAAGGATCTGAAAAGTGTCATCAGAAGAATTCCAGAAAAGAATCAAAATCTGTGCCTGTAACTACTTCTGATATTAAGAGATCAAAAACGGTTGCTTCACAGGTCTCTAAAAAGAGTGAGATGAAGAAGTCCGTTCATACACAAGTGATCACTACTGCAAAATCCCTAAAAAGTCCACAGCCATTAGTGCCTGAACAAAGTGTTGATAATGAACTAGAGCAAGCAGGAAAGAACAAGCGAGGTAGCATTCTTCAACTATGTGAAGAAATTGCTGGTGAAATTGAGTCAGATACTGTAGAGGTACGGAAGGAATCGTCACAAATAGAAAGTATAAAGGAGGAGCAGTGTACGGAAATGAAATCCGAAGAAACTGATGTAACACTTCATCACCAGAAAACAAATCAAGATGTTCCGTGTAATCGTTTCTTCCCCAGTAGAAAAACAAAGCCTGTGAAATGTATACTAAATGGAATAAACAACTCAACTAAAAAGAACTCTAACTGGACTAAAATTAAACTTTCAAAATTTAACTCGGTGCAACAAAATAAGTTGGATTCTCAAGTTTCCCCCAAATTGGGCTTATTACGAACTGATTTTTCACTCCCAGATTTAGAAATACATCATCCAGAGACTCAAAGTACTTTTTTAGGGATAAAGCCACATGATGATAAAAACATAGCTTGTCAGAAGGAAGAAATGAAAAAGATTAATTCTGAAGAAGCAAAAATTAATATTACTGTTGAAATGATGACCACAAAAAGGGCTTCTGAAAATTGTCATTTGGATAATCAGATAAAACTTCCCGTCCTATCATTGGATAACCAGATGAAACAGTCTTTTGAATCAACACCAGATAAGGTAATCCATTTTCATTATGCATTTAAGACATTTTCAGATCTTATTACAAAGATTGACTACTTTGTGATAAGTAAATACAACATTTTAGCTTAAGACTTAAATAAAACAAACTCATAATTTATTTGCTAAGGAATACTGTTAAGTAATTTAGTGTTTTTATTATCATGTTTGGGTAGAATTTATTTTATAGATGGCACGCATTTACATGAATCTTATCATTGTATGTCCTTTTTTCCACCCTTCATTTTTATTTTATTTTATTTTATTGGCATTTTTGGGACACACCTGGCTGAGTTCTGAGGGGTTACTCCTGGCTCTACACTCAGAAAAAGCTCCTGGCAGGTTCCGGGGACCATATGAGATGCCGGGAACCAAACCTGGATTTGTCCTGGGTCAGACACATGTAAGGCAAACGCCCTACTGCTGTGCAATTGTTTCGGTCCCCCTTCATTTTTATTTTATAAGAAGAGCATTTGCCTTGCTCCTGCATACCATCTGATCCTCCCAGGAATAATCCCTGAGCACTGCCAGGTGTGACCTCAAAATGCCTCGCCCAAGTTATTTGAGTAAAAAGTATGAAGAGAGAAAAAAGTCAAGTCATCTAAAATGTTAGGAATCATTCTTGAAGTATTTTTTATAGAGTCAAATTTGAATAAAGAATATGGGCTTTAAAAAAAAAAAAAAAGAATATGGGCTTTATGCCAGAAGCCAGCATCATTTTCTATTACCATGAACTAAAAAGAAAAAAAAGTTCTTGTAAAGGGAATGAATACCTTACGGTACTTGTAGATTTTATTTTCTGTTTAAGTGGTAGTGCACACTGTAGATAACTACCCTATAGTGATCAAAGAAAATAGAAGTAGTAATGATGTAATTGTTGCCACTTGTAGAGATGAAATGGAATCTATCCAGGATATGTCTTTGTCAGGAAATTGATAACTCCATACTAGGTGTTGCTGGAGAGTACATGCTGAAGAGTTCCTTACTGAAAAAATGCCTTTGAGAACTCAAACAGCTTATGAGAAGAATAGAAATATAGTCCATTTCATTTATTCTGTACTAGAGATACTTAGATCACATTATTTTGACCTACTGTATTTAAAATTTATGCAATTCCTCCATCTTGAGGAACATTATGATAAAATGGCTCTATGATACTTGTATTAAATATTTACATTTTATTTTTTGCTTTTGGGCCACACCTGGTGGTGCTCAGAGGTTATTCCTGCCTCTGCTTAGAAATTACTCCTGGTAGGCTCAGCGCATGGAATGATGAGGATCGAACCTGGGATGACTTCGTGCAAGGCAAACACCCTCCCTGCTGTGCTATTGCTCTGACCCCTACATTTGAAATGTTTTGTTTGCTTGTTTGTTTGTTTGCTTGTTTTGGTTTGTCGGCCACACTTGGCGGTACTCAGGGATTACTCCTGGCTATGCACTCAGAAATTGCTCCTGGTAGGCACAGGGGACCATATGGGATGCCGGATTCTAACCATCCTTGGTCCTGGGTCAGCCACTTGCAAAGCAAAGACCCTATCGCTGTGCTATCTCTTCGGCCCTACATTTGAAAATTTTAAAATATTTTTAGCATACAGCATAGAAGACTACTCAGTGTGTTTGTGACCCAGAATTTGAGAAAAATGGACATTTCTATTATCTATTTTAAAATAAGAAAAATACATTATAGACAATACATTATAGCTCTCTGTTTGCTATTTAAACTTTCCAGAGTTCATGTGCTCCTGTTGCTGTATGAATCCAGAAAAAATGTTTAACAGTTTATTTTCATTTTATTTTATTATTATTATTATTATTATTTTGATTTTTGGGTCACACCTGGCAGCGCTCAGGGGTCATTTCTGGCTCTACACTCAGAAATTGCTCCTGGCAGGCTCAGGGGACCATATGGGATGCCGGGATTCGAACCACCGACCTTCTGCATGCAAGGCAAATGCCTTACCTCCATACTATCTCTCCAGCCCCTATTTTCTCTTTTTTTTATTGAATATATTTTTTTATTTAAGTAACATGATCATATTTGGATTACAGTCATAACCAGAATGCCCCCCTTCACCAGTGCATCATTACCCCCTCCCCCCTTCCCATCCCCTACCTGTATTTGAGACAGGCATTCTACTACAGTAATTTGTTTTTAAGTTCAGTAAGTTGTATTTTTTTTCCTTAAAGGATAAGAGTAAAAAAAATATAGTAAAGGTGTGATAGTGGCAATCGCCAATGTTTGCATAGGTCCAGAAAAATGGAGAAAATGGGAAAAAAAGTCCTTGACTTGATTACAAAGAGGCCTCACCCTAGAAGTTTATTGGCATAAGACAGACTCTGGGTTCCAGGCATACCAGTCTATCCAACTCCAGTCAATCTCAAGGTCCTGGTGAAACTTTTGCACACTTTAGTTATAGTTGGTATCAGACTTTTATATTTAAAGACTCCAGCCCCTATTTTCAAAGTTTTGAAAAAGCTAGCACAAGATTATGTGTTTATAATTTTTGGAAACTTGGTGTTGTACAAGTCTGTATATTTAATAAGGATACATGTGTCTCATTTATTTTGGGGGGGGGTCTGGACCACCATTGGTGGTGCTCTGGGATTGCTCCTAGCTCTGTGACTCGTGGTGGTGCTCAGGAAAGTGTGTGTGTGTGTGTGTGTGTGTGTGTGTGTGTGTGTGTGTGTGTGTGTGCTTTTGGTTAATGAACACTGCTTATTTGAAACATAGTAGAGAGTCATGTAATTGTCACCACAGTTTATATTCTGAAGCTTACTATTCATCTATTTCAAGTGAGGTGAAACAGAGGCTTAGAGTTTTAGGTTATTTACCTAAGTAACTGTTAAGTGATGGAACTGAATTTACACTTAGACTGACTTCAGAGTCTGGTTAGTTAGATGTTTATTTGGGGAGGTTGGAGAATATAAAAGCAAACCATTTTTCACTCTTTTTTTCTGACTAATGTAAATTTGCTGTTAATTACATGGTGTTAGTTAGGCTCAGCCTTACCAAGAAATGGTTCTGTTTGATGAGACCAAGTGTGCAGTCATTCTGTGTATTTTGAGACTGAATTTAAATTATTTAGACAAGGCTAGAATATATAGCTCACTGGTACAGCACGCACAGCACATGCTTTGCATATATGAGGCCCTGAGTTTAATCCCCAGCAATATATCAAAAGGAATTTACAAACTAAATCATTTTTACATTTTGAGTTTTAAAGCTTATTTTATGGCTTTCTTTGTTTTGGGACCACACTTGGCTGTACTCAGGGTTTACTCCTGGTTCTGTGCATGGGAATCACTCTTGGCAAGGCTTGGGGACTATTTGGGATAATGTGGATCAAATATGGGTCAGCTACATGCCATGCAAACATTCAGCCTGCTGTACTATTGCTCCGGCCTTGAATTTTAAACATTTTTTCTGGGTCACATTCAGTGGTGCTCATACTTAATTAACTCCTCTTTAAAATCTAGTTTCTGAAGTATATTTATACACATCTCCTATTAGTTATACTAACCATATTTTAAGAACTCATTGTTGGGGGCCGGGCGGTGGCGCTGGAGGTAAGGTGCCTGCCTTGCCTGCGCTAGCCTAGGACGGACCGCGGTTCGATCCCCCGGCTTCCCATATGGTCCCCCAAGAAGCCAGGAGCAACTTCTGAGCGCATAGCCAGGAGTAACCCCTGAGCCTCACAGGGTGTGGCCCAAAAACCAAAAAAAAAAAAAAAAAAAGAACTCATTGTTGGATATGGCAGTGCCTACAGTATTGAATGGTGCAGGAAAATAGGAAAACCTGGGAGGAAGAAGCAGTATTTTTGTGGTTGTGGAAGTTTTTGGTATAACATGAAAGAGTGTTTTGGGGATGTCATGAAGATGTTTTAAAGCTATTATTTGACTTGATTTATATGTTTTCCTGGTATGCTAAAATTGACTGAAAGGATATTGGTATAAGACAAAAAGGTAGGTATAAATCCAGTATTAAAAAGAAAAGGCTAGAAACAAATCATCACTGGGAACAAAAAGCCAATATTAACATTTTCTATTACATGTCTTCAGAATTTCAGCCAGCACTTGGAATCTAAACTTGAAAAGAGTAGTACAGTGGAAAATTCCACCACTGTTGTTGCAGCACTGCTCAGTGAAACGAAAATTAATTCAGGAGACAGTAAGTTTCCAGGTAATACATTAAAAATATTGTTTGGATTTCAGTGTTCTATTAGTATAACAAGAAACTATGTTGACTATCAAATAGGCCTTTTTAGGTCTTGCTTGTGTTTTAAAAATGTGTGATTATCATGACATTGATAATTTTTTGTGGGAAAATTACTTAGGCTTATTGTCTGTTTTATTTGTTTTTGTTTCTTTTCTTTTTTTTTTTTTTTTTTTTTTGGTTTTTGGGTCACACCCAGCAGTGCTCAGGGGTTATTCCTGGCTCCAGGCTCAGAAATTGCTCCTGGCAGGCACGGGGGACCATATGGGACGCCGGGATTCGAACCGATGACCTCCTGCATGCAAGGCAAACGCCTTACCTCCATGCTATCTCTCCGGCCCCATGTTTTTGTTTCTTATTGGTTTATTTTGGGGCCTGGTGGTACTCTGGGGCTACTCCTGACTTTGCTCTGGGGTCAGTCCGGGTCACTTGGCTGCAAAACATTGTGTTGCCTCTGGTCCTATTGTCTTACAGAAAGGATTCTTTGACTCATGCTAAATAGTTCCCTATCTTTGTTTGTTTTCTCTTTTGGGGCCCTTACCTTGTGCTCTGGGTTAATCTGGCTCTGAGCTCAGGAATGACTTTGGTGGTGTTCTGGACCTTATGCAGGGAATATAATAGATAGAATGCGGGTTGGCTGCATGCAAGGCCAAGTGGCTTCTGTACTCTCTCTGGTCCTTTTTTTTTTTTTTTAAACAAAGGTTAAAAAAGTCCTTCATTCCCAATCCTGCTGGGGTGGGGGGTAACAAGTGGAGAACAGAACAAGCTGAGAAAGGTGCCCCTTTTCCTTGCAGAGTCCCTCTTTTCCCTATGACCCTGCATAGGCCAGAGCAAGTCAGACCTAGCCCTTCTTGCTATTCCTAGGGCTCCTCCCCCTACTGCTTGTGGGATCCAGGGGCTGAAGTGTTGCCTCCTGTCAGCCTTTACTTCTGCTCTTCTTCCCTGGACATACTCTAGGATCCAGGCCCAGCCCCAGGGTGGGCTTCTGTGATGCTGCTGGAGATAGCAGGACAGCCAGGGGACTTCACAGTGCAGGGATAGGGCTTCAGAGACAGGTTGACACATCTGGGAAGGAGTAAACCTCTCTGCTCTCGCCTCTGTCCCCAGCCCCCTCCTGAGGCTAGTGGAGTCCAAGACAAACTACTAAGTGGCTGTTTGCTACACCTGGAGATGCTGAGTGACCCTGGGCCTGTCTCCCTATGAGCAAGGCTCCAGTCAGTCACACAGTCACATACACAGCCTTAAGGTGTCTGGGCCAGCAAGCAAGCTTTTCTCTCTCCACTTGCAAAGGGGAAGGGGACGAACACTTGGCTGCTTAGAAACGGGCTGAAGTGGGAGAAGCTGGCAACAGAAGAGTGAGTAGGATCTGGAGAGAGGACTGGGATGAATGAAGGCAGGCAAGGGCTTCCAAAGCCATCAGAAGTGACCCAACTCAAGGTGGAGGAGTCCTGACCATATACCCCCTGGGAAAATGGGGGACAGAGAGAAAGAGAGCTGGGCTAGAGTTGGGACTTTGGAGGAGGCCAGTGCTATCAATATGTACAAGTGTAAAGCCTCATCTTCTGCACTCCCCTAAGAAGGAAGGCCCCCTGAAAGCCACGGGGAGAGGCAACCACACCTGCTTACCATAGGGCATGTTTTGAGGAGACAGTCCTTCTCTCCTGCTATTCTATCACCCTCACTTTGAGCCCCTGAGGAATATCTGTCTGGCTCTGCTCAGTGGGAAGTGCCCTGGGCGAGGCCGCTGCTGCCCAGACCCTAGGAATCCTTGAGCATGCTGATGCGTGCATAGATCTTCAGGGCAGTCCCCAGCTTGATGTTCTTGGCACTCATCAGATGGTCTTCTTTCAACAGCAGCAGGGCCTGCCTATCTATTCCCTGGGCACGAAATTCCTCTGCGATCTGGCAGCCTGGCAGAGAGCGGATGAATTCATAGATGTCTTCTACGTTCCACTGGGTGGGCTCACTAGGGAGAAAGTGGTGTCCCTTTCCTACCAGGTCCAGCTTGTGCATTGTCAGGGAGCTCCAGGTCCCCACTGGCCTTGTCATAGGCGGGAGGTGGGGATAAGCTGGCAGAGATGGGTGACTGGTTTCTCATAGCTCGAGTTATCTGAACAACAGCTGGAGTCTTCTTGGCTGGTGTTAACTGCAAGGCAGCAGTAACTGAAAGGGATACAGCACCTGTAGGCAATGGGGAGAGTAAAGTCTTACTAAGGATTTGGAAATAAATCAATGCAGCCAAGTGATGGGCAAAGGCAAGCAAAGTAAGCCTACTTACTTTCAACTGTTACTTAGTGAATTATTTGAGTTAATGACTGCTTTAATATTTAAAATAATTTTTTCAGAAACATCCTTTTTTAGAATAATGCTTTTTTCTTTAAAATAGGGGATACTGGGGGCCGGGCGGTGGCGCTAGAGGTAAGGTGCCTGCCTTGCCTGTGCTAGCCTTGGACGGACCACGGTTCGATCCCCCGGCATCCCATATGGTCCCCCAAGCCAGGAGCGACTTCTGAACACATAGCCAGGAGTAACCCCTGAGCGTTACTGGGTGTGGCCCAAAAACCAAAAAAAAAAAAATAGGGGATACTTTGGACCTATCTTTTCAAATATCACTCAAGTTAACTGCTCAAACTATTGAGCAGTATTTTGGGGGGAGACACCAGATTTATTCAAGGCATTATGGGGTAGGAGGTGTGTGATTTGCTTAGGGTTGTACCCAGGGCTTTGAATATACTTTGAACTCTACCACTGTGCTATATCCCCAACACTTGCCTCTTTTTTCTTATTTATAAGCTTATTTATAAGCTTCAGTCACTCAGTTTTTCATATGAGCGATCTATATTTTAATTAAGGTTTTAGTAAATTCTTAATTTTTTACTTGTCCACTTAATATCAATTAATTTTCAAAAAAATTTAATTAAAAATTTTTTAGTGAAGCAAGATTTTATTGAATAAAACTTTGTGAAGTTTTATTTATGTGAAGGGAGAGAAAGCAAGTGAGATACATGTTCAAGGGAGAACACAGGCTTAAAGAATAAAGCAAGGGGCTGAAGAGATAGCATGTAGGTAAGGCGTTTGCCTTGCATGCAGAAGGTCAGTGGTTCGAACCCCGACATCCCATATGGTCCCCCGAGCCTGCCAGGAGCGATTTCTGAGCGTAGAGCCAGGAGCAACCCCTGAGTGCTGCCGGGTGTGACCCCCCCCCCCAAAAAAAAAAAAGACTAAGGCAACACCAATATTTTTTTATGACCTTGTGAAAACCTTTTGATAATAAATTATTTGATCTATTGAATGGAAATTTGCACATCTGTATCCAAAGAAACCTGGGGAATATTGGAAAGAAATTTATAATTCTTGTTTTTTGTTTTTTGTTTTTTGTGTTTTTTTTTTTTTTTTTTTTTTTTTTTTTTTGGGTCACACCCGGCAGCACTCAGGGACAACTCCTGACTCTGTGCTCAGAAATCGCCCCTGGCAGGTTCGGGGGACCATATGGGATGTTGGGGATTTGAAACACCGTCCTGCATGCAAGGCCAAGGTAAACTCCCTACCTCCCTACCGCTGTGCTATCTCTGGCCCCCAGAAATGTATAATTCTTAACTTTTCCACTAAAGTAACATTAAATGTGGAACAAAATATTAAGGTCAGATATAACTGCTTCAATTATACGTTGTCCACTTTTCTGGGGGAAATGGGGAGACTTGATCTGCCAGTGCCCTGTACTCAGGAGTCACTTTACGGAGTTCGGGGGATTATATGGTATGCTGGGAATTGAATCTGGATCCATCACTTCCCAGCTGAACTATTGCTCCAGCCCCTGTCATTCAACTTTTAGCTTTTTTTTTTTTTTTCTCTTACTGGGTAAGGAAAAGCCTTAAATATGAAAAATGCATTTGTTCATTAAAAATAAAATTATTGTATTATTTGTTAGTAATAGATTGAAACTCCAGAGATGAGACCAGAAATATAGTTTAACAAGCAAGAGTTCATGTTGTGCTATCGAAGGCCAGAGTACCACCGAATGTGTCGCAATCTTCACCCTACCGTCGGAAAAACCCAGAAACTCCAGAGATGATAATGATGTTGATGATTTTGGATTTTGGGCCTTATATGGGAGTTTTCAGAGTTTATTCCTGGCTCTGTGCTTAGGGATCACTTTAAGAAAAAATTGGGGGGGGGGGTCCCACAACTGCTGACAATTGGATTACTCCTTGCACTACTCTCAGGAATCACTCTTAGAAGGCCCAGGGGTCCAATATGGGATGCTGGGGATCGAACCTAGATTGACCACATGCAAGGCAAATGCCCTACCCACTGTGCTGTCCCTCCAGCGCTAGGAATCACTTTTGATGGTGCTTGGGGTTCCATTTGGGGGATCAAACCAAGGTCAAACGTGTGCAAGGAAAGTACCTTTTCTGCTGTTCTATCTCCCCAGCCCTCCAGAAATTATTTTTCTAAGTATCCCTCTTTTCTCTGTATGATCAGGGGTTGCAAGTGCTTGGTTGTGGTTTGCACATCTTATTGTGCTTCAACATTTAGTTGTGGTTCTCTCTGGAGGGGCAGGTGTCTCACTTCCATTGTGGTGCTTGAACATGTGCTTGCTGTGCTCACATTCCTTGAATTGTGTTTGCTGGATTTGCTGTAGTACTCATACTGTGTTCGCCAGTGGCTGTACTTGTGTTGTGGTATTTATGCTTCTTTTTCGTAGTACACCCTGGGAGTTCATACTGCAGTTGTAGTGCTTGCAGCTTTGTATAACATACTCTGATGTCGTGCTAGGGGTTCCAGACAGCTGAACCACCAGACAAAGATCATGTGGTTGGCAGCAGGAATCATCTGCCCTGTTGCTTGCAGGCAGATATCTTTTGGGGCCACTGAATTATTTACTGGGCCTCAGAGATGTTTTTAAAGAAAGAACATTTTCATTCCCACTTTAAGACTTTTAATATGCAGACATTTAAACAGTTTGTTAGTAATTTTTTGTGAAGCTAGGATTAAACTCGACCAACCATTATTTATATTATTTTATAGAGCTTTTTAGCCTTTTCTCTGAGAAGTATTTTCTAGGAAGGGGCTCATTTTATTAAGTGATCTGTTTTAAAAATCAAGCATTTAGTGCACTGAATTACTTTTTTCTTTAGTATTTTGGTCACTATATAGAAAATTTATATAAAGTTTAATATTCATATCTAAATAAATCCATCTTGTTGATTGAATTACAGGTTCAGCTTCCAAACAGCATAGTATGCTCAATAATCAAGCACCTAAGATCAATGACAACAGGTAAGGTATTAAGTTTGAGAACTTAAAGGATTTTGTAACTTTAACTTGGATTTGGGAGAGTCCTTATTCTCCGAACAATGTGCTAACAACCCTTAGTTTTTCACTAATACAATTTTTTTGGTTGTATGTTTTCCTATTTATTATAATACCATATCATTTTATATTTTTTCTCTTTTTAACTTTATGGGCACCCCTTTTTACTTTACTATTTTATTCTTTTTAAAACATACGTAGATTTTGGTGCTTGATTGTTCCATTTTATAGTTCATTTCATAGTTATAGTTATCCATCCATTTTATAAGAATTTAGTTGTTTCAAGATCATTTCTCTGAGTTAAATAACTTGTGATTATATGTATGTACTTCAAGTTCATAGTTATGAACCATCCTGGTGGTGCTGTGGGTTGAGGGAGCTGTAGTGTTGGAATCAAACTTGGGACCTTGAGCTTGCAAGGCAAGAACTCTAATACTCTGAGCTATGTCCTTAGTTCCTAAGTGATTATCTTGTATGTGTGTGTAGGGGTGTCTCCAAAGCAGTGCTCAAAGAGGGGCCCCATCACAACTGGGCCACTCCTGGTGATACTTAGTCTAGAGGTGTGTTCTAAACTGTTCAATGCTTGTATCTGGCAGTGTGGTGCTACTTGGGCTTATCAGTGCTGGGACATACCAGGTCTACCTGGTGGTGCTTGGGGGCCATATAGTGCCAGGTACTCAACTTGGCACTATGTGCACGCAAGATGTGCTATCAATTAGGTCTTTGACTATTGCCCCAACTCCCATCTTTTCATTTACCCTGCACTTGATTTTTATTTTATTTTATTTTTGTTTTTGGGGCCACACCCTGGTAGTGCTGAGACCATTTGGGGTGCCAGAGATTGAACCTGGGTTGGCCATATGTAGGGCAAGGGTGCTGCCCACTGTATTACCATTTCAGTTCCCCTCCTCTTGATTTTTTTTTTTTTTTTTATTTTTGGGCCACACCTGGCATTGCTCAGGGGTACTCCTGGCTGTCTGCTCAGAAATAGCTCCTGGGTTGGGGCCGGCGGCGGTGGCGCTAAAGGTAAGGTGCCTGCCTTGCCTGCGCTAGCCTTGGACGGACCGCGGTTCGATCCCCCCGGTGTCCCATATGGTCCCCCAAGCCCGAGCAACTTCTGAGCACATAGCCAGGAGTAACCCCTGAGCGTTACCGGGTGTGGCCCAAAAACCAAAAAAAAAAAAAAAAAAAGAAATAGCTCCTGGCAGCCGAGGAGGACCATATGGGACACCGGGATTCGAACCAACCACCTTTGCTCCTGGATCGGCTGCTTGCAAGGCAAACGCTGCTGTGCTATCTCTCCGGGCCCTCCTCTTGATTTTTTAACAGTTCTTTTTTTATGGAACTGGAAAGATAGTACAACAAGTAGGGCGCTTCCCTTGCATGTGGCAAACCTGGATTCAATGCCTGGCACCCCTTATGGCTCCTGAGCCCTTCAAGAGTGATCCTTGAGTGCAGAGCCAGGAGTAAGTCTGGGTGTGGCCCAATACCACCTCCCCTCAAATAAAAACATAAAAGTTTTTTTTAGTTAAATGTCTTAGAGTTGACAGTATTGTATACAAAAGTAAGTTATTTTGTTCTTTCCAGAGATTTGAAGTGATATGGGTCTTTATTAATTTTTATTGTTGTTTTTAAGAGAGACATCACAAAATCATTCTTGGTCTGATTGTAATTCCCATTTGGAGTTAACAATTCCAAAGGAGTTGAAACTAAAAGAAACAGAGAAAGTAGATGAAAAACAATTGATCATAGTAAGTATATAACTTCATCTTATTCTTACCTTTTTGATAAAGTATTGTTATATGCCTCTTAGGTAAATTGTAGGCTTTTTTGTTTACTTGCTGCTATTGTTTTGTGTGCCACACCCTGGAGCTGGACAGTGCTTACTCCTGATTTTGAATTCAAGAGTTACTCTGGGCAGTGCTCTGGGGATGGACTGTATGGGATGCTGGGGATTCAACCCAGGCTGACAGCATGCAAGGCACCACCCGCTTGCTATACTATTGCTCCTGCCAATGGTGAATTGTTAAAGGATATGGGTGCCAAAGCCATAGTACAATGGGTAGGCCTTGCATGTAGTCGACCTGGGTTCAATCCCCAGCATCCCATACGGTCCTCCAGAATCTGCCAAGAGTAAATCTCCCCTGAGTCAGTTCGAGTAGTGCTTGGGGGACCCGTATGCTGATATTTGGAACTTAACTGTGGGTCTCATCAAGGCAAGCACCATAATATCTGTATTGACCCACAGAACAGATTTTAATATTTCATCACATTTGTACTTAAATATGACTTCTGATCACATACTTTTCTGGTTTATTAAAATAACATCAAACTATATAAAGTTTTTTAAAAATAGTTACTTTTAATATGTTAAAAATTTAAAAATGGTTTTATTGGAAGGTAAGCTAATAGTTAATTTGAAAGCAACATTGTAGGTATTCTACAATTCAGCAATATAGAAAAGATACTTTAATAGATTAAAAATAAATTTGACCTAGGTTCAATCTTTGGCACTGCATGGTACCCAGAGCATCAATGGTAATGACCCCAATCACAGAGCTGAGGGTGATCCCCAAATTGAGGGGACTGGTGAAGTGGTTGAAGTGATATGTGTCTTAGGAATTCTGGGTTTTATGCATGAAGTGCATATACTCCCTCCCCAGCTATACCCAATGTGGTATGCAGGCCTGGTCCCTGAGCTTTGCAATGTATGACTTTAACAACAAAACCAAAATTAATTTGGGTGAAAGGACCCAAAATAATAGGGATATTTAATATAGTTTCACCTTACATAAATAATCATGATTTTGGGGGGAAGCTCTACTTAACTGTCCTCAGGCTATTCCTGGTGTTTTGCTAGGAGGTTGCTTTGGTGGTGTTAAGGATCAATCAGCCCTGATTATATCTTAATGGCACACAGCTTTAGTTTTTTATTATTAAAATTGTATTTTATTTGTGGGGTGCTGTGCTCAGGTCTTATTTCTGATTCTTGCTTGAGGATCACTCCGGCAATGCTCAATGTGCTGGTGTGGTTCTGGTATCAAATTCAGGTCAGCTGCTTACAAAATTGCTTGCTGCCTTACTCGATGTTCTGATCTCTCTAGTCTCCTCATTGTAACTTTATATAATTACTTTGTTGGTTTTTTTTTTTTTAATTTTTAAATTTACATTTACTCATTTATTTGGGTTTTTGGGCCACAACCTGGCGATGCTCAGAGGTCATTCCTAGGCTCTGTGCTCAGAAATTGCTCCTGGCAGGTTCAGGGGGACCACGCGGAGTGCTGGGAATCAAACCCGGGTCCATCCCGGATCAGCCACATGTAAGGCAAATGCCCCACAACTGTGTCATCACTCTGGCCCCTTTGGTTTGGTTTTTGAGCCACACTAGATGGTGCTAAGGGGTTACTCTGGCTCTGCACTCAGTAATCACTCCCTGGTGGGCCCGTAGGGGGACCCATCTGGGAAGCAGGGATCAAATCAGGCTCCGCCATTTGCAAAGAAGCTGTCAAAATTGTCCAGGCCTTTTTTTGGGCTTCACTAAATGTGCACAAGTGTTGTGTACACAAAACTTTTAAGGCCTGCATCTGAGTTCCCACTAACACCAGTATAATGTGTATGTATGTGTCCATATATGACCCAAGGGGTAGTGACCCATATAGTTAATAAGTTTTATGGTACACTTTACTTTTCATTTAAAAAGGCGTGCTATTGAGGCTTAATTTACTTTTATATTTTGCCATCCCTGGTTGGTGCTCAGGGCTTATTCCTGACTATGATCATTCCTCATGGGTCTAGATTGAACAGATGGGCGCCCCACGCATTGAACTTGGATCAGATGTGTTGCAAAGCAGTTCCTTACCTGATGTACAATTGCTTCAGCTCCATAGAAAACATTTTAAAATAAAAAAATATAGGGCTGAAGCTATAGCACAGTAGGTAGGGCTTAGCACATGGCAACCTGGACAGATCTGGTTCAATCCCCAGCATCACTTTTCTGGTTCCTCCGAGGCCTGCCGGAGCGATTTTCTGAGCCCAGAGCCAGGAATAACTCCTGAGCACAGCTTGGATATGACCCAACCACAGACCCTCTCCGCCCCAAAGAAAAAAGACCAACCCTAAAAATAAATATTCTCAGAGATTTGCTCTTTAGGATATGAGGGCTAATGTTGTGTAGTGCCATCTCACTTTGGGATTGTGTGTTTTTGTTTTTTTTTCTTTTGCTTTTGGGTCACACCTGGCAGCACTCAGGTTATTCCTGGCTCTGCACTCAGAAATTGCTCCTCGGCAGGGCTCGGGATATGGATCATTCCTTATGGATGTCGGGATTCAAACCACCATCTGTCCCTGGATCAACTGCATGCAAGGCAAATGCCCTACTGCTGTGCTATCTCTCCAGGCCCTCATTTCTATTTATTTATTTATTTTAGTTTTTGGGCACACCCGTTTGACGCTCAGGGGTTACTCCTGGCTATAGCGCTCAGAAATCACCCCTGGCTTGGGGGGGACCATATGGGACGCCGGGGGATGGAACCAAGGTCCGTCCTATGCTAGCGCTTGCAAGGCAGACACCTTACCTCTGAGCACACTTTCCCGGCCCCATCATTTCTATTTAATAGCAGTTAAATATTGTCTAATAACTAATTACCATGCTGGAAACAATCTTCAAAGTTAAAATACAAATTTCAAAGGTTTACCTCTTTTAACACTTAGGTGCCAGAGTTGGTAGACATTAAATTTTTTTTGGGGGGTTCACACCCGGCAGTGCCCAGGGGTTATTTCTGGCTCCAGGCTCAGAAATTGCTCCTGGCAGGGCACGGGGGATCATATAGACCTCCTGCATGAAAGGCAAAAGCCTTACCTCCATGCTATCTCTCCGGCCCCCGACATTAAATATTTAACACTTATGTGTCAAGAGTGATTGTACAGTGTGTAGATAGCTTGACTGTACCTCTGGGTATGGCTCCAAAACCATACAAGTTTAAGACTTATTATTTGCTTGTTTTTTTATTTATTGCCACATCTGCTGGCACTCCGGGCTTGATCACGCTCTGCATTCAGGGACCATTCTGGCAGAGGTTGGTGAGGGACAATATGGGAGTGCCAGGGGATGAATCTTGATTTCCTGAGTGCAAGACAAAGATCTTATCCACTCACTGTTCTGTCTTTCTAGCCCCTAACACTTCATGTATTCATTATAGTTTGAGCAGCTGATGTCTATTCTGGAAAAAGTTTTTTGGGAAAATTTTTTTATTTCTTATTTTGTAAATAGGATGCTGGACAAAAAAGATTTGGAGCAGTATCCTGTAATGTTTGTGGCATGCTTTACACAGCTTCAAACCCTGAAGATGAAACACAGCAACTCTTGCTCTTCCATAATCAGTTTATTAGTGCTGTAAAATATGTGGTAAGTGGAATTTTTAACTTTAAAATAGAAGACCAGGTAAATTAGGCCTGGATTTTAATGAAATAGATTACTGTATTAAGTCACTGAAAATTTTCTCTTTTTAGGAATAAGATACACAGTCTTTCAGTATGTATATTGGATTTTAAGAAAAATTTGAACGTAAAACCAGCAAATTTATTCTGGGCTAGTTTATACTGTGGGATTTTTAAAAAGTTATATCGTTAAGGTAATTATTGTTCCTCTTCTAATAGGGGACAGGAAAAGGTCTTCAACTTAAGTATTTCTAAATTTCTCTTTGAGTTATAATTGATATAAAGCTTGTTTAATATATAGGCTTTGTATAACTTTTAAGGACGCTGGTAATAATATATCAAGTGGATGGGTAGAGAGTTCCTTTTACCTGTTCTTTGCTTTCATGTGAGTTTTTAAAAAAATAGAAAAATTAAGGTCAGATTATCTCACAATTTCTAGTGTACTGGAAAAAAATTTCACAAAGTAAATATAGTTTTCTGTGTGTGTCTATATACATACACACATAAATGCATGTGCACGTGCTGTAGTTAATATTTGTTTCTGAAAGTAACAAGATCTTAAATTATTTTGTTCCATTTCAGATATTTTATGAAAATAGTAATTTGATACAATTGCTGTTTGGTTATATCTGAAATGGATTTGTGATTTTATTCCTATACATGTTACCTATCAGTATTGCACACTCACATTAATAAGACCTCCAGGATATCTGAACTGAGATCACCAAATCATTTCATATAGGCTTTTATAGGCAGATACTGCAGTATTTAAAGATTCTTATCATTTTTAAAGTCCTATCTTTTGTCTTGGTAAAAGTTCTTACTCTTTTTTTTTTTTTCCCTTCCCCATTTATTCAGTTTACCCAAGCTACATGAGTTTTTCTCTTATTTTCTACTGTGGTCATATATTACATTTTTTATTTCACCTGTATATGTCTTTTCACATACATATACTCTGACCTAAGCTATTCCAGATAGGAAATGCTGGGGCTGGAGCAATAGCACAGTGGGTAGGGCATTTGTCTTGCGTGCTACTGACCCAAGTTCAATCCCCATGATCCCTTATGGTCTCCTGAGGCTGCCAGGAATGATTTCTGAATGCAGAGCAAGGGCACACTGGGTGGTGCTTAGGGCTTACTCTTTGCTCTGTGCTCATGAATCACTCCAGGAAGATCCAGCATCATATGTGGTGTTAGAGATTGGATCTTGTTTGGCCGTGTGTAAGGCAAGTGCCCTATATGCTGTACTCTTAATTTTTTCCAGCCCCAGAGGCTGAAAAATGTCTTGATTATGTTACTTGACAGGCATTAGTCAATTTGGATCTTTTATTTAGCTTTATTCAGGGGTTTATTTTTTGATGTATTTAAATTTTTTAAAATTTATTTTGTGATTTTTTTTCAACTTGTGTATTGGTGTCTTGGTATGTTACTTATCAGTAGGATAAAGTAAAATGAAAGTTACTACAGAGGAACTGAGTGGTTATGTGAGGACTCATCTTAGATACAACCCTGTTAAATTATTAAGTTGTGAAGATAATATAAATCTGAGAATCAGTATGTGTTAAAATGTTTTCCCCCAACATAATATAGATGGTAACATACCAAGGACATTTATTTAAAACCTTGAATTTTACTCCAGACCTTTTGAAAAGTTTTTTTTTTTTTTTTTTACTAAAAATATGCTGTCTTGGTTCTGGCGTGATAATACAGCAGGTAGGGTGCTTGCCTTGAACACACTCGACCTGGATTCGGTCACCAGCATCACATATGTCCCCCTAGCATACCAAGAGTAGTTCCTGAGTGCAGAGCCAGGAAACCCTTCAGCATTACCAGATATGGCTAAAAAAAAAAAAAAAAAAAAAAAAAAGACAACATAAGCTGTTTTCATAAACCGAAACTTAAAACAAAGAAGGGGTTGGAGAAAGAGTAAAAGAGGTGAACAAAGGTGTCACTTTCTGTTTTCTTTTTTTAATAATATTATATCTTTATTTAAGCACCATGATTACAAACATGATTGTAATTGGGTTTCAGTCATAAAAAGAACACCCCCACCCTTTACCAGTGCAACATTCTCACCATCTCCTTCTCCCCCACTCCCTGCCTGTATTTGAGACAGGTGTTCTACTCCTCTCACTCTTTAACATTGTCATGGTTGCTGTTAGTATAGTTATTTCTCTAATTGCACTCAGTACTCTTTGTGGTGAGCTTCATATCGTGAGCCGATCCTTCCGGCCCTCATCTCTATTGTCTCTGGGCATTATTACAATAATGCCTTTTATTTTTCTTAGGTGCCACTTTCTTTGCATGTTTTAGACTGTGATTCCTTTACTGGTACCACATATTGTCCCCTGAATACCACCAGGAGTGATCTCGGGTATAAGCCCTGAGCACCACTGGGTGTGCTCCCTCAGTTAAACAGTTACTGCCCACTTTAGTTAATGCTGCTTATATATATTTAAAAACAAGATTATTTCAATCCAGTTAACAAAAATTCTGCTTAAATATGAAAATTTCAATTTTTTGGGGGGGGTCACACCCAGCAGTGCTCAGGGGTTACTCCTTGCTCTATCCTCAGAAATCGCTCCTAGCAGGCTTTGGGGGACCATATGGGATGCTGGGAACCAGCGTCCTTCTGCATGCAAGTCAAAAGCTCTACATCCATGCTATCTCTCCAGCCCCTGAAAAATTTCAATTTGTTTCAAGGAAATGTTTTGTCCTAAAATGTTAGACACCAAATTTTTGTCTTGTGCCTATTGGTGTGATTGGTGGTATAGCCAATATATAGTACTATACCCATACTGTTGGGTTTTTTGTTGTTGCTACATACTGTTTATGTTATTTCATACTTGTTGATGCTGAAGGGTTACTCCTGGCTCTGCACTCAGGAATTACTCCTAGAGGTACTTGGAACTAAATAAGATGCCAGGATTGATCTCAGGTCAGCATTGTGGAAGGCAAATGTCCTACCCACTGTACTATCGACCCAGCCCCAGTAGTATTGTTTTTAAAGACAAATAGGAAAATAGTACCAAATGTTTTTGATTATAACTTTATTAAAAGCAGGCCTACTTAAGTTTATTTTGTTTTGTGGCTATACTAAGCCGTATTCAGAGCTGACTCTTGGCTCTGCTCAGGGGTCACTTCAGAAGGGCTCAGGGGACCATTTGAAGTGCTGAGTATGGATCTGGGTTGACTGCTTGCAAGGCAAGCACCTGATGTACTATCTCTCTGGCTTCTTAAGCTACTTAAGTTTTTAAATTCATCCTTTTCATGTTTCGTAATGAATTTTAAAAGTTTATCTCCCAAATAACCGTAATGCAGTTTTTAAAAAGAGGTTATATCTTTTATGCCTTTTAAAAAGTACCTATGTTTAGATCTGGATCTGATTCAAATTGAGTATAACATTCTAATTGTATGATTATTTCTGCTCTTTTTGTAATTTTGACAACACATTGCAACCCTCATTATAACCACCTGAAGTTTACTTTTACCTTTGAGTGCTTTATTTTTTAAGACAGATTCTGATTTAAAATACTTTAATCCACATGAATATGTCAAGTTTATTAATAACTTTTTTTGGTAGCATCTAATATTTTATCCTTTCCCCAAAAAATCCATACTGGATTGTTCAAGGAAATCACCTTTACTTCAGACAGTATTAAATGCAGACCTATTTACTAGTTTCATTGAATTTTCACTAATACTAAAGAAACATCTCCAAAAGATGTTCTGTTGATTTTCTCTAGTAGATGTACATACTGATTCCTGAGAGACCCCCCACCCCCCTTTTTTTGTAAAGTTAGTTGGGTAAAACGAATGAAACAACCAGTTAAACTCATTTCTTCTGTACATATTTTTAACTTCAAAGCTCCTAGAGTTTTAACCTCTGGTTCAGTCCCATCTTACTAGATTTAAGTGGCTTTTGTTTTGTTTTGTTTTTTTTCCATGCAGGTTCTGCTCATTAATCACCACGAGTGTGGATCTGAAGAAGAGTTTATTACCTCTTTTTTTTGAGTATGTTTAACTTCAGATACACACAACGTAGCCTCTCCTTCCCTATTAGATTCTTGGAAGGTAGTTATATTTTTATAGTATCATTCTTTTAACTTTGATAGATGTGATCAATAAGAATAAAAAATGATTCCTTACATAATGGCTACTGCATGCAAATCAGTTCATTTAAAACCTCCTGGAGGTCTTTGGCATGCCAGACTTAATAAAATCTTGAGTGTTTGTGTGGAGGTAACCATGTTCAAAATAAATTTAAGAGTTTATTTCTTTAAGAAAGAGAAAATTTTCCTTTAGGCTCTGGGAATTAGTGACAGAAGGGGCTTGCTTTTGGTTTGTGATTTTCAAAAGTAATTTAAAAAGGGAAATGATAATTAGGAATATCTTTATTGTATTTGATCTTTAAACAAGTACTAGAAGTTTGCATTGTATGCTTTAAAAATAGTTGAATTATCATGTATTACTAGTTCAACATTACTGAGCATAATATTTCTCCATGTTTGTATTTTCCTTGTATATGAACATAAAAATGTGACATATAGGCATAAAACTTATTATTTTTAATATCTAGGGCTGGAAAAAAGAAAGAATTCTTGCTGAATACCCAGATGGCAGGATAATAATGGTTCTTCCGGAAGACCCCAAATATGCTCTGAAGAAGGTAAATTTTCAGGATAACTTAATTTTGTGGCTAATTTTAAGGAGAAATTTTTTTTGCCCACGTGACATTTAAAGTACTAATTCTAAAGACAAGTATTGAAATAAAAGCCAACCACAATCATGTTTGTAATCAAGGTGTTTAAATAGAGATATTAATTAAAAAATATTAACTAATTAAAAATCAATTTAATAACATCTTGTTAGATATATATGAAATGAACCTTCAGCAAATAATTTCCGGTATTATTAGTAATTTGAGTGATAAAGGGCTTAGTAGGTTAATGAGTAAAGCTATGTGATTTCAGAGATAAGAATTAATACGTGGGGGAATACGTGGGGGGCCGGAGAGAGAGTGCAGTGATAGGACATTTGCCTTTCATGCTTTTGACCCGAGGTGGACCTGGGTTTGATTCCTGGCATTTCATATGGTCCTCTGAGCTTTCTAGGAACAAATTCTGAGCGCAGAGATAGAAGTGAACCCTGAGTGCTGCTGGGTGGTCCAACCCCTCCAAAAAAAAAAAAATTTAGTAAGTGTAAAGTATTAGTCTAAAAGTACATTTCTAAATAAGAGCTAATTGCAGGGGCCAGGGAGGTGGCTCAAAGGGTTTACATGCTGGAGGCCCAGTTTCAAGCCTCTGCATTACAGGGTTTCCCAGTAATTATGAGACTGAAACCTAAAGAGTATGCTAGGAAGAACCCCTGAGCACTGCTTGCAGTGGCCCAAAATATACAAAAAGCTTCTTGCAGAAAAGAATTTAATGATAGAATATAGTGATGTTGAAGTTAAGGGAAAAAGTATTTCTAAACATGGTATAGAAAACTTAAAGTTCTCGGGCTGGAGTGAATGTACAGTGATATAGGGCATTTGCCTTTCATTCAGCCGACCTGGAATGGGCTCAGGTTTGATCCCTGAAATCACATGTAGTACTCTGAGCCTGCCAGGAGCCATTTCTGAGCACAGAGCCAGGAGTAACCCTGAGCTCTGCCAGGTGTGGCCCCCAAAAACAAAACAAACGAGAAAGAAAATGTTTTCTTTTGTATATGTGTAGGGCTTTAGTACAACTTAAAGCTGTACTTGAAAGTTTCAAAGAAATAATCAGCAGAAAGATAATGAAGATTGGGACTATTGTATAATAACATCTTAGGGGCTGAAGTGATAGTATAGTGAGCAGGACACTTGCCTGGCCAACCTGGATTTAATCCTCAGCATTCATTTTGGTCCCCTAAGAGCAGAATCAAGAGTACACCCTGACTGAGTACTGCTGGGGCTTGATCGTACTCATATGTGCATTCATACACACAAATATCTGAGATGACAGCTATACCAATTTATAGTAATGTTATTATATTTTTAAACGATATACTTAAATTTTGTTTTATAATTTCCAGATATATATCTTATGTATATCTTTGGATATAAAGCTATGGGTCCAGTAAAATTATACGTATACTAGAGTATTCAAAATTTTTTTTTTACTATTTAGGCTTTTGGGTCATACCCAACAGTGCTTAGAGGTTTCTTCTGACTCTATACTCAGGGATTTCACTTAGGTGATGCTGAAGGGACTCTGCGTAGTACTGGGGATTGAATTAGAGTTGCACATCACTTTATTTTATTTAATTTTATTTATTTTTTGTTTTGTTTTGGGACCACTCTCAGCTCTGTGCTCAGAAATTGCTCCTAGCAGGCTGGGATATTCCATATGGGATGCTGGGGATCGAACCTCGGTTGGCTGTGTGTAAGGCAAACACCCTACCTGGTGTGCTTTCACTCCAGCCCCCACCTTACTTTCTTTAAAGCTAACTATTGGACCTCTTTATTGGCGGGGAGTGCTCATCTGGTAATGTTCAAAGATTACTCCTAGCTCTGCACCCAGGAATTGCTCCTGGCAGTTCTTGTGGATCCAAATGGAATGCTAGGAATATTTTACCCAAAGGCAGATTAAGGAAAACACTTGGAATCTGTTACTTGATAATATATAGCTAGCTAACATTTTACTTTAAATAAGTTTATCTAGTAGTTGAGCTTCTAGATAACCTGCATGTATGAAGGCTAGCCCCAAATATGCCTCCATACTACCATTGCATAGTAGTATAGAAAGTAGCAATTAGAATGACAGACTTGCCACCTATTTTGTATTTGAAACATTGATCCTTGTGTAAAAACAAATTCTTGTTGACTGAGTTAGTGGTTGAATAAATGAAATTTGTAGAATATTTTTTACTTCTAGCTATCATTATTTGGATAATACACAAGTGAGGAGGTTGCTATACAAGCATATATGACATCTGGACTTCCCTTACACAAATTCATCAGTAAATGCTAATATTTTCATTTTACTTTCACAGGTCAAAATCTTAGTAATTTGCCATTTGCTGTATTATTAGCTAGTAGCTTTCCTAGGCAAAAAAGGTTAAAAGTTGAAATCTATGGCAGGAGAGAGAGCTCATTTGTAGAGACCCTGGTTTCAATCCCAAGCACTGCAGTACCAACAATAAACTAGAGAATTAAGGAGTTACAAATCATTTGCTTTATGGAACTATATTGGGAGTTGTAATATGGGCTATTCCTGTTCTAGGATTAGGAGGACTTGAGTTTTCATCACTGAATAAAGATGTTTTAGATGATATTTTACTATTTTGCTGGTCTGAGGTATTAGCCTATAAGGTTTATTTGCGCATAAGCAAATATCAAATTAAGTATTACAAAGATTTTTTTTTTTTTTTGGCTTTTTTGGTCACGCCCAGCTGTGCTAGGACTTACTCCTGACTCTGTATTCAGGGATCATTCTGTTGGTGCTTAGGGGACCACTTGTGGTACCAGGGATCCAACCCGGATTGGCTGTGTGCAAGGCAAGTGCCTTTCCTGATGTATTATCTCTGGCCCATACAAATTAGTTTATAAGTGAGAAGGCACTAATATTAGAATGCCTATTAAAGTTAGATTTACTTAACTAAATTTGACAATAATTCTAGAAGGTAAACAAGAAGCAAGTTTAATACTATATTAACATTATGATTTGAAAACTTTTCTCCATGATTTTTTAGTTATCTTTTCTTTTTTTTCTTTCTTTTTTTTTTTTTTTTTTGTGGTTTTTGGGTCACACCCGGCAGTGCTCAGGGTTATTCCTGGCTCCATGCTCAGAAATTGCTCCTGGCAGGCACGGGGGACCATATGGGGCGCCGGGATTCGAACCGATGACCTCCTGCATGAAATGGTAAATGCCTTACCTCCATGCTATCTCTCCGGCCCCTAGTTATCCTTTCTTGTGGGGTCAGGGGTTGAGACATAGCTGCTGCTGCTGCTGCTCAGAGCTTACTTTAGGCTCTGTGCCAGGGGTCACAACTGGCAGACTTGGGGATCTGTATGGAATGCTGGTTATTGAACCTGGGTCAGCCATGTGCAAGGCAAGTACCCTACCTCCCTTTACTATCTCTCCAGTCACTAGATGTCCATTGTTGGACATGAGAATGTTTTTAAAATTTTGTGTTTTATTTCTTTTGTATGTAAAGTGAGGAACTATTGACCTCTAGGAAATGTTCTGTTTAAATTAGATAATGTTTGTACAGTGCACTACATAATGTCTGGCCTTTATTGTTAGCGAGATAAACTTTTCCTGGATGGAGAGCTAGTAGCATTTAGGAGGCTCTGATTTCATCCTTGGGACTAAGCCAGATGTGCCACCCACTCCTGAAATAAAAAAGAGACATACATTCTTCTTGTCTGAATGAAAATGAGAATGAGAATGCCTATTTCCATTTTACTGAAAGAGTATGGTCTATGTCTCTAAGAGGAAAGTGGTTTGTCCTGCTAAGTTTCCAGTGCATTTCTGCTCATTCTCAAATCCAAGATGCTTCCTAATGATCTTATTAATTATAGAAGCTGTGTGTTCCCTAGACTGCTTGGAAATTCTCTAGATTTTTCTTCATTCTGCAAATTAGTGACAGGGCTTGAAAAAGTTATTAGTACAGTCATTCATATGACATCTTTTGAAGGATGTCCTACTTTGAATTATATTTAATTTACTCAACTGCAGGATATTTTAATGTACATACAGTTCTTGTTTTCACTCTTATAAAAATATTATTTATTTGGCAGGTCGACGAAATTAGAGAGATGGTTGATAATGACTTAGGTTTCCAACAGGCTCCACTAATGTGCTATTCCAGAACTAAGACACTTCTCTTTATTTCTAATGACAAAAAAGTAGTTGGATGTTTAATTGCGGAACATATCCAGTGGGTAAGTGATTTTTTTAAGAATGTTTATATGTAGTTTGGTGTTTAAAGAGTCTGCTCTGACTCTTCAGTAGCATAATCCTGATAAGTTTATCAACATTTTATATAGAGGAAAGTGGAATTGAATTCCATATGCACTTTTTATTAGTTGTGCTTTTTGCTTTGGGGCCACATCTAGCCAAAGCTCTGGAGTTACTGCTGGCTTTGTGCTTAGGAATTACTGCTGGTAATTACTGCTGGTTAGGAAACCATATAGGATACCTGAGATTGAACCCATGTCGGCTGTATACAAGACCAGTACCCAATCTGCTTTACTATTGATCGGGCCCAATTATTTGGTTGTGGGGGCTGCACCTGGCCATGCCTAGGAGTTGGTCCTGCTCTCAGGAATTACTTCTGAACAAGCTTGGGGTTAAGGGGGATGAATAGGAATGCTGGAGATAAAACCCCATTGTTTAGGAAGTTTCTATATTAGATGCTAATTGTTCTTTCAAAAGTAGAATAAATTAAGCTAGGCAAACTGTACCTTTGTGTGAAGAAGAAAATAGCCTTTTTTGTTAAAGAGGGTCTTATTGTAGCAACCATGCCTATTTATATCTCATCTGTGGCTGTTTTCATGCACATTACTAAGAAGTAAACTGAATAGATGAAATTGAGACCAGGTAGACTGCAAAATCTAAAATATTAATCTGATTCATTATAAAAATTGCCAGTCCCTGAAGAGATTACTACTCATATCTTTGATTGCCTTGACTTGTATTTAGAAGCCATATTGTGTTTAAAGATAGACAGAGGAATCATAGTAAAAGGAATATGTGTTTATATTATGAGAGTCATGTAATTTTAGACAAGTTTTAAAAAACAGAAGATTCAGGGCTGCAGCCCTGAATGGAAGTAGAGCATTTGCTTTGCATGCTATAGACCTACAATCCTTGGCATCCCTGAACCTGCCAGGAATAAATTCTGAGCATAGAGCCAGGAGTAGCCCCTGAGTGCCATTGGACATGCCTCCAATAAACAAACAAACAAACAAAAAATCAGAAGATTAGGATTTTTTTTATTATGTTTACTTTGAGATATTACTGGTTAAGGGGTGTGTATGTGTGCACTTTATGGCTGAAACCCAATTATGAATATGCTTGTAACCATTGTGCTTAAAGAAATTATTAAATAAAATTTAACAAAACTATCAAATGTGACTTTTTCATAAAGGTCAGTATTAAACAATTTATATTTAATCTCTGTTTAACAGTCCTCTCCCTCACTTTGATACATGTAGGGCTACAGAGTTATAGAAGAGAAACTTCCAGTTACAAGGTCAGAAGAAGAAAAAGTAAGATTTGAAAGGCAAAAGGCCTGGTGCTGCTCAACATTGCCAGAACCTGCCATTTGTGGGATTAGTCGTATATGGGTATTCAGCATGATGCGACGCAAGAAAATTGCTTCTCGAATGATTGAATGCCTAAGGTAATACAAATATAGCTCTTCAAATAGATTCTAATAGTTTAGGATTTAAGTAGAGTTTCAGAAAACAAACAGACAAAAAATTGTTCAGGACCAGGTTGATAGCTCAAAGAACTGGGGTAGATGCTTTGTATGTAGAAGTCCGGATTCAATTCACAGTATCACATATTCCTTATGGTCCCTGAGCAAAGCCAGGAACACCCTACTTCCATGTGTGTTCCCTGCCCATGACCCAAAAACCCAGCTCTTAATTAAATTTAAATGGGCTTGCTCTTCAAGCCCACATTCTACTTTAAACAAATATCTCATATATTTCGATGTATCATTGCTGGTTTTTCTACTCTGAAGAAGTCCGTGTTCTCTTTTGAACACGTATTTTCTCTTTCTTTTCTCTCACCTCTTTGTAGTTGTTGTTGTTGATGATGGTAGTGGTGGTGGTGGTGGTGGTGGTGGTGGTGGTGATGGTGATGCGTGTGTGTGTGTGTGTGTGTGTGTGTGTGTGTGTGTGTGTGTGTGTGTGTGTGTGTGTGTGTGTGTGTGTTTGGGCCACACCCGGTGGCACTCGGTTTACTCCTGGTTCTGTGCTCAAAAATCGCCCCTGGCAGGCTTGGATGTCATTTGGGATGCCAGGAATCAAACCTGGGTCTGTCCTGGGTTGGCCACATGCAAGGCAAATGCCTTACCACTGTGATATTGCTTTGACCCGGTTTTTTGGTTTTTGGACCACACCTGGTGGTGCTCCTGGCTCAGCTCTTAGGGATCCTAGTGGGTCTTGGGGAACCATATGAGGTACCAGGGATTGAATCTAGATGGAATCTAGATAGACCGTGTGTTAGGTGAGTGCCCCTACCTGCTATACTATCTCTAGCTATGATGTCAAGTTGTTTTAAAGAAAATTTACCCTAATTTAAGAGCATTGTAAGTTGTTGGATTTTTTTGTTTGTTTTTTGGGCCACACCTGGCATTGCTCAGAAAGTACTCCTGGCTCTGCGTTCAGGAATCTCTCCTGGTGAGCACACAGGATCGTATGGGATGCCAGGAATCAAACCCGGCTCAGCCGCTTCAAGGGAAGTGCCCTACCTGCTGTGCTGTTCCGGGTCCTGTTGTTTTATACTTATTTATGTTTTTTTTTTTATTTTCTTGGTTTTTGGGTCATACCCGGCAGTGCTCAGGGGTTACTCCTGGCTCTGTGCTCAGAGATCGCTCCTGGCAGGCTTGGGGGACCATATGGAATGCCGGTTTTCAAACCACCGACCTTCTGCATGCAAGACAAACGCCCTACCTCCATGCTATCTCTCTGACCCCCTGTTGTTATTTTTTTAATTATAATTTTTTATTTAGTCACTAAAATTACAAAGGATTGGTTTTTTTTTTTTTTTTTTTTTTTTTTGGTTTTTTGGGCCACACCCGGTGACGCTCAGGGGTTACTCCTGGCTATGCGCTCAGAAGTCGCTCCTGGCATGGGGGACCATATGGGATGCCGGGGGATCGAACCGCGGTCCGTCTCCTAGGCTAGCGCAGGTAAGGCAGGCACCTTACCTCCAGCGCCACCGCCCGGCCCCAAAGGATTGGGTTTTAGGCATACACCATTTCACCAGTGCCCACTTCCCTCCACCAGTGCCCTCCCACTTACCAGTCTGCCTATAAGAGAGGTAATTTTTAGATGTAAGCTTTTGCACTGTGGTTTATAGTACTGTTGCTGATTGGGTTTTATACATAACACTTTATTATGTTTCAGCAAAAATGTTACATTAAAAGTTGATTAAAATTTTCTTCTTTTTTGGTTTTTGGGCTATACCTGGTGTTCCAGGGTTACTCCTGATTTCACTCTAAGCAAACACCCTACTTACTACACAGTCTCTCTAGCCCCTAGGATTTTTTTTTTTTTTTTTTTTTTTAGTTTTAGTTTTTTGGGTCACACCCGGCGGTGCTCAGGGGTTACTCCTGGCTGTCTGCTCAGAAATAGCTCCTGGCAGGCACGGGGGACCATATGGGACACCGGGATTCGAACCAACCACCTTTGGTCCTGGATCGGCTGCTTGCAAGGCAAACGCCGCTGTGCTATCTCTCAGGGCCTAGGATTTTTTTTTTTTTTTTTTTTTTTTTTTTGGTTTTTGGGCCACACCCTGTGACACTCAGGGGTTACTCCTGGCTATGCGCTCAGAAGTTGCTCCTGGCTTCTTGGGGGACCATATGGGACGCCGGGGGATCGAACCGCGGTCCGTCCTAGGCTAGCGCAGGCAAGGCAGGCACCTTACCTCCAGCGCCACCACCCGGCCCCAGGATTTTTTTTTTTTAATTTTTGTTATTTTATTTCATTTTTATTGTAGGGCTTCAAATAGCACTGCTCAAGACTTACTCAGACAGCCAGGAGTAACCCCTGAGCATTGCTGGGTGTGGCCCAAAAACCAAAAAAAAAAAAAAAAAAAGACTCATGACTCCATTCAGGAATCACTTTTCAGTGGTACTTAGAGGACCTTATGGGGTATTGAGGATAGAAACAGGCTCATAAGGCAAGTGTCTTACCCTCTTTATGATAGTACATCTCTACAGCTCTATCTTGCTTGATTTTCTTTTTAATAGATCCCTCCTTTTGCTAAATATGTAGGTTAAAAATTTTCAGTCTGAGGCCAGAATGATAGTGCAGTGGGGAGGGCATTTGCTTTGCACTTGGCCAGCCTGGGTGCAATCCTTGACATCCCATATAGTCTCCTGAGCCCACTAGGAATGATTCCTGAATGAAGGGCCAGGAGTAATCCCTGAGCATTGCCTGGTATTCCCCCCCCCCCCCCAATTTCTCAGCCAGGCCCATTGCTTCAATGCAGGGGTTCCATCGAGATGGAACTCAGGGCTGTCATGCCTGGCATACCCATGCCACTCCAAACATTGCTTACGGACCAGTGGTGTTGGGATTTCTCTAGAGCTGTATCCAGCACTGGATGGGGGACCATATGATGCTTTAAATGTATGAGTCTTAACGTTTTTGTTTGTTTTTGGGTCACACCTGACTGTGCTAAGGGGTTACTCCTGGCAAGCTCAGGGGGCCATATGGGATGCCGGGATTTGAACCTGTGTCCGTCCTGGGCAGCTGCGTGTAAGGCAAACACCCTACTGCTGTGCTATCACTTCATCCCCTGGAAATGTATGAGGGGAGGGTTCTAGTTTTCTACTTTCTCTGTAACACTTGATTTTTGTTTGTTTGGTTTTTGGTTTTTGGGCCACACCTGATGACACTCAGGGTTTACTCCTGGCTATGCTCTCAGAAATTGCTCCTGGCTTGAGGTCCATATGGGACTCAGGGGATCGAACTGCTATCTGTCCTAGGCTAGCACATGCAAGGCAGATGCCTTACAGCTTGAGCCACCCACTCTGGCCGCTTGTTTGTTTTTGGGTCACATCAGGCAACGCTCGGGGATTACTCCTGGCTCTTTGCTCAGAAATCGCTCCTGGCAGGCATGGAGAACCATATGGGATGCCGGGATTTGAACCACTATCTGTCCTATATCAGCTATGTGCAAGGCAAACACCCTACTGCTGTGCTATCTCTCCAGCCTCCTCCAATACTTGTTTTTTTGTTTGTTTTGTTTAGCTACCTAGTTAGTAATGAATAGTATATCATTGGGAATTTGATTTATATTTCCTAAATGTGTAATAATAATTAAAACGTGCTATTGTCAGGGCTAGAGTGATAGGACAGCAGGTAGAGTATTTGCCTTGCACACTGCTGACCCAGAACCAACCCAGGTTCGATCTCCAGCATCCCTTATGTTCCCCTGAGCCTGCCAGGAGCAATTGCTGAACACAGATCCTGAAATAACCCCTGAGTGCCTCCAGGTGTGGCCCAAAACTGGAAAGAAAAAAAACCCAGTGCTATTGTCATTTTTAGAGAAATAACTAATACCTATGTCCTTTTCTGTTTATGTGGAGGGGATTCCCCACACGGAGGGTCTGGATTTCACTACCAGTGATATTTGGCCTAGAAGCATGGGTCTGATGAATATGATCCTGCTCAGGTCCAGTGTTATACTTGGCCTCGTGATGTTAGAGGGCCTCCAAGGCCATTCTGGCGAACCATGAACATGGGCTCTATTCCTTTGCTGTCAGTGTCTATTTAGTCTTGGTGGCCACGTCTGGCAGTTTGATACCAGGGATCCCATATGCAAAGTATATTCTCCAAACTTTTGAGCCTCTTTCTGACCCCCTAGGTCCATTTTAATTTGGGGGAATGGGGAGAAAGGTCTACATATGACTGTGATCAGGTTTTTACTCCTGACTCTGTTTAGGTATCACTCCAGGTAGAACTCACAGAATCATGGGTGCCAAGAATTTAACCTGGGTTGACTGCATAAAGTACCTGTCTGCTGTACTATTGCCCTGATCCCTCCCTTCTCCCATGTCCTATTTTGTTTTGTTTTGTTCGGGTCCATACCTAGCAGTTCTCAGGAGTTATTCCTGGTTCTGTGCTCAGGGCTCATCTCCTGCAGTGTGCAGGGGACCATATGGTATGCTGGAGGCCAAACCTGGCTCAGCCAGTTGCAAGGTAAAGCTCTACCCTCTGTACTATACCCTTTCCCCATGCCTATTTTTAAATTGGTTTATTTTTTTGTTTTTGAGTTGTGATATTGATATCCATTGATGGACTAATGGATAAAGAAAATGTATGTAGTGATAGAGGTATATAGTACACTAGATAGGGCACTTAATATGCATACTTACCACTCCCAGCACTGTATGCAGTCCTCTGATCTCCAGAGTGAATCCTAGAGAGCCAATATAAACCCTGAGCACTGCCAGTATGTCACAAAAACCAAAACCTAAGTATGTATACGTGCATTAGCCATAAAAAGGAATGGTATTTACAGCATGATTGGAACTTGAGGACATTATCCCAAGTGAAATAACTTAATACAGAGAAAAATATGTGTGGAATCTAAAAATGATTTTCGTTTGTTTTTCTTGCCTCACAAAATGGTGACACTCAGGGTTTACTCTTGGCTCTGGGCTCAGAAATTACTCCATGCAGGATTGGGGACCATATGGATGTCAAGAATTGAACCTGGTTGACTGTGTGCAAAGCAAACACCCTACCCCTGTGCGATTGCCCCTGCCCCTCAATTTCATTCTTTTTGTGTGTCCAGTTTTCCAAGGTTTTATTAGAATAGGCTATTTCGTTTCAGTCAATGATTTGATACACTTGTCAAAAATTCACAGATGTGTGGCTAGAGCGATATAGTACAGTATTTACCTTGCATGTGGTTGACCTGAGTTTTATTCCTGGCATCCAATATCCCATATGGTCCCCCAAGCTTATCAGGAGTGATTCCTCAGTGCTGAGCTAGGAATAACCCCTGAGCACGCTGGGTGTGATTCTAAAGCAAAGAAACTGAAAAATTCACTGACCTATAATGTGAGTGAGGTTTATGGAGAGAACACTATGGGTCTTCTCTTAACCGTATAACAATGTCTTGAATACTGTAGCTTTTAATATGCTCTGAAACAATGGAGTGTGAGATTTCTAGCTTTGCTCTGAATGTAGTATTTCTTGGATTTTGATGTGAGTTTGAGGATAGTTTGCCCGTTTATGAAAATAAGCTGTAGATCAATTTGGAGACTACTGAATGCAGTCAAATCCTGAACCATACATATCTCCATTCTTAACAATATTGTCTTCTATTTCCTAAGCTTGGGATGTCACCTTAATTTTTTTTTAATGTGATGTTTTCTTGGATTTCTTCACTTTATTTTTAATTTTTGAAAGGGTTTTTGGGCCACATCCTGCTGTGCTCAGGGGTTACTCCTGGATCTGTCCTCAGAAGTCACTCCTGGCAGACCAGAGAACCAAATGAGATGTGGGTATCGAACTCCAGTCTGTCCCAGTTCGTCTGTATGCAAGGCAGAAGTGCTACCACTGTGCTATCACTCAGGCTCTATCAATTTAAATCTCCTTTAAGTTGTTTGAATAGTATTGTTTCTTTGCATTTTATAGGTATATTTTATTTTATATGTACTTTTTTGTTAAGTTGCATGAATTATTTGGTTATTGTAAATACTTCTAGTTTTCTTGTGATTATTGTATAGATTTTTGTTTGTTTTTGGGTCACACCTTATTGTGCTCAGGAATTACTCCTGGCTTTGCACTCAGAAATTGCTTCTGGCAGGCTTGGAGGACATATAGGATGCCGGGAAGTGAACCACAATTTGTCTTAGGTCCACTGCATACAAAGCAAATGCCCTACCACTGTGCTATCTCTCTGGCCTCTCATTTTGTAGATTATAATTTTTAAATCTTGCTTCCTTGCTGACTTTTTTCACACTCTTGGTTCTGCTCTCAGGAATCACTCGGAGTACCGTATGGGATGCTGGGGATCGAATCTGGGTCGGCCTGTGTGCAAGGCAAACACCCTATCTGCAATACTACTGTTCCAGCCCTAAACTAATTTTTATTCAGTATTTTTTTGTAAATTCCTTAAGAATTTTTATATGCCATTTGTAAAATTTCCCTAATTTTTGTATTATTACATTGTTGACTAGAAGAGGTGCAAGTAAATTATCTTGTTCTAATCCATGGTTTTATTTATTGTTTTGGGGCCATATCCATCGATGTTCAGGGGCTATTGATAGGCTGAGGGGACCATATGGGATGCCAGGGATCGAACCCTGATCAGCCACATGTAAGGCAAATGCCTTACCTGCTGTCTCTCTGGCCCCACATGGAAACAGTTTGTCTTTCACAGTTGACTTTGCTAGTCTTTTATTAGGATGTATACATTTAAGTTCCTTATACGCATAGTTGATGTGTATTTGGTGGGTGATGTGTGAGGGCTACATTCTCAGTCTTGAGGGCTTACTCCTGGCTGTTTGCTCGGGGGAAATATCAGGGTTCCATTTGGGGCCATTTATATGCATGGCAAGTGACTTAACCCCTATACGATATCTGGCTCTTGAGTGTTTTTATGCTGAAAAGAGTGGAGTAAATGTTAAATTGTTGTTGCTTTAATATAAAACATTTTATGGGGCTGGAGTGATAGCAGTTGCCTTGCATGCAGCCAACCCAGGACAAACCTGGGTTTGATACCTGGCATCCCACATGTTCCCCCAAGCCTGCCAGGAGCAATTTCTGAGCACAGAGCCAAGAGTAACCCCTGAGTGCTGCCAGGTATGGCCCAAAAACCAAAAAAAAATTTAGTCTCTATTACTAATATTTTAGATGAAAAATTATTTGTGATAATTTTAGAACATATTACCTAAAATGTTCAAGTAAGATTAATTATATTTGATAGGTGTTTCCAGTTTGAGTGATTAAAACATTGTGGTTTTTTTTTTATCCCCCCCCCCCTTTTGTTTTTAAACAGGAGTAACTTTATATATGGCTCATACTTGAGTAAAGAAGAAATTGCTTTCTCAGATCCCACTCCTGATGGTAAACTGTTTGCAACTCAGTACTGTGGCACTGGTCAGTTTCTGGTATACAATTTTATTAATGGACAAAATAACACCTGAAACAGATTTATTGCCTATAGTACTAGAAGATCTACTGAAGAGAAATGGATTGGTTGCTGACTTTAACCAGGAACTAGGGCCATTTTTATTATAATGAACTCAGGATTGGCAACAGCCATAAGGTTGTTCCATTTTCGTAAATCGGAAACAATGCAGTAATAGCTTATTGTTTTGTTTTTTAAAGAAGATATTTTATTATCTTTTACAGAAATTTATGATTGATGTATTTTATCTATACTTATTTAGACATGTTTACATGCAGCAGATAATTGTTCATAGTGGACTGAAAATAATGCAAGGACTATGGTCTCAGTTGATAAGTATATTTTGAAGTTCTGAATATGGAAATATACCAGTGTAGCTTGGTGTACTGTAATTTTTATATGAATCTGCTGATACCAGTTATGATTTTAAAGATGTATTTTCACAGAGCAGAAATCAGTGTTTTATTATTCAAGAAGAGGCCCTGAAATACACTTTGAACTCTTAAAATAGCAAAGTTCCAGATAACAGGACGAGTGTGGATATTGAAAATTTTTCTTTGATTTCTGTGTTGCGGAGCTATCAATGGAAAGTCAATACTCGCTACCCTTTAATATGTTTTAGTTTCTCTTTTTAAAACAGCAATTTTGACATACTTAGGCTATTAATAAATCCCAAAGAGATACACACATGTATGGAATAGTCACAAGCTAAACACGGATAACTTGGTATCTGCGTTGCTATTTCTCAGAAATACTACACTGAGTATATACCTTCATTACTGAACTTCATTTTAATACTTGTCTATCCTTCATAGTGCCCTCTACTTTTAAAGGGTTTATATGTTGAAAAACTGCTGTGGCCTTTTATGATATGTATATAATGTATAATAAAATAATAAAACATAATTGATAGCTTTATAAAAATGGATAAATGTAATAATGTGTTGTTTGTATTTTCCCAGGAAAGTTCTTGGGTCAGTACCTTGAAAAACAATTAAAAAAACACTGGCTTCTTAAAAGGTAGTCTTCCTGTTTTTCAAAAGGGTCAGTGTGTAAGCAAGACCTTTTGTCATTACAAGGCAGGATCCGAGCATCAGTTTCCTCTTCTAAGAAGTGCCTTGGCTCAAGAATGAAACACCGGGGCCGGAGAGATAGCGTGGAGGTAAAGCGTTTGCCTTGCATGAAGAAGGATGGTGGTTCGAGCCCCATATCACATATTGCCCCCCAAGCCTGCCAGGAGCGATTTCTGAGCGTAGAGCCAGGAATAACACCTGAGCACTGCCAGGCGTGACCTCCCCCCCAAAATGAAACACCATTATGATTAGATACAGATTGATTTTATAAGGTAGAAGTATCATTTTCATTAAAAACCTGCTAAATTTAAAGCTTTAGAGTTCAGATTTTAACAGATTGGCATCTTTTTTTGCTTATCAGACTCAGCAGTGCTTAGGCATGTTTCCTGGCTGTGCACTCAAATCATTCCTGGTGGGCTTGGGGGACTGAATGGGGTGTCATGGATCTAACCCAGGTTGGCTGTGTGCAAGGCAAGCAAACACCTTAACCTCTGTACTATATCACTCTGACTCCAAGATTTGCATATATCTTCCCCCAGAAAAATAATGTGTGATTTAAGGATCCTTAGTAAAGGTACTATAAATTTCACTCATTTATAATGATCACTTTCATTTATCATTATCTGACTTTTTTTCTACACCTGGCAGCATTCAGCTATCGCTCCTGGCAAGCTTGGGGGACCATATGGGATGCTGCGGATCAAACCTGGGTCAGCCATGTGCAAGGCAAATCCCCTATCTGCTGTGCTTATTGTTCTGGCCCCTTGATCTAACTTTTGACATGATACTTTTAGACTTCTCATTCTTAGTATCTTTGACAGGGATCATATTTTTAAAAACAAGGAATAACATTTCAAGTATAGTTTGTATACTCTAAATAACTTAATCTCATAAGCCAGGCTCAATACTTTTTGTTTTTTGTTTTGGGGCCACACCTGGCTTTGCTCAGGGCTTACTCTTGGCTCTTACTCTTGCATAGATTTCACTCCTGGAAGGCTGTGGGGGTCATGTTGGATGCTAGGAATTGAACCCAGGTTGGCCACTTGCAAGGCCAATTGTGGTACTATTGCTCTGACCAGACAGGTTTAATTTTTGCATACATTTTGATACATTTCATAGGGGACTCAATTTAAGTATTTTCGAAATGATGTTATACCACTGCTGGGAAACAGTCTAATGTTTACATATAAGAAAGACATAGCTCCTCAATTTTATGTTTTAGGTATTTCCTTAAGAATGTTGGGGTTTCGGAGAGATAGCACAGCGGCGTTTGCCTTGCAAGCAGCCAATCCAGGACCAAAGGTGGTTGGTTCGAATCCCGGTGTCCCATATGGTCCCCCGTGCCTGCCAGGAGCTATTTCTGAGCAGACAGCCAGGAGTAACCCCTGAGCACTGCCGGGTGTGGCCCAAAAACCAAAAAAAAAAAAAATGTATGTTGGGGTTGAAGTAATAGTCCAGCAGGAAGGGGCCCATGCTTAGCACGAGGCCAATGTGGGTTAGATCCTCGGCCTCCCATATGGTCTCTGAACACCACAGGAAATGACCAAAACCAAAAATAGTATGTATCATGCCATGTATTTAGTATTACATTTTATTATTATGACAATCCTATGAAGTTGTATATGTGTGGTATATGAATTTTAGAAGATAGTTAAGAGAATGTGGTATAAGTCTGTGGAAAATGTTGAAACACTGAACTGAGGCTATAATGTTGGGATAAAGATGAAATAGATTAACTTTGAAAAGGTGCAGTTTAAGGCTGCTAGGCTGACCTTAAAATAATCACGACAAACTAGGGTTGGAGAGATAGCATGGAGGTAGGGCATTTGCCTTGTATGCAGAAGGAGGGTGGTTTGAATCCCAGCATCCTATATGGTCTCCTGAGCCTGCCAGGAGCCATTTCTGAGCGTAGAGCCAAGAGTAACCCCTGAGCACTGTCGGGTGTGACCCAAAAACCGAAAAAAAAAATTAAGAATAACCATGACAAAGATTCAAGGGTACTTTGCAGTTTTGATTTGGTTGATTGAGTAGACATTAAAAAGTGAATACTGGGGGCTGGAGTGGTGGCGCTACCCATAAGCTATCTTGTGCGCACTAGCCTAAGAGGGACTGCGGTTCAATCCCCAGACATCTCATATGGTCCCCCAAGCCAGGAGCAATTTCTGAGCACATAGCCAGGAGTGACCCCTGAACGTCACCGGTGTGGCCCAAAAACCAAAAAAAAAAAAGAAAAAAGTGAATACTGGGGAATTCAATTGGGAGGATTGGATGAGGAGGGTGTACTCAGACATTAATCAAGATTTTAAGGTGGTTATAATATGTCCAAGTGGAGGTAGCTGTTTAATAACTAACTGGATATGTGAATCTAGAGTTTGGGAGAAATTTCAACTAAGAAAACATGAATTTAGTTTTGTGAAGGCTTAGAGATAATACTGAAGTATATAAAATGAGAGGTTGTAGAGTGAGAATTTAACTCATTGTTAAATGATGGCAGTGTGCAAGGTAAAAAAAGCACACTAGAAAGTATGGAATGTGTTTTGAGAAAGAATGATCAACACTATTATATAACAGTTGAAGGTTAATGACTGTAGACAAAAGTTTTCTTCATAATCTTATGGCCTTCTGAAGATAAAGGTTGTGGTGGAGGCTTGAGCCACTTTGATGATTTTCAGGGTTTGCTGCTTCTTGATATTGTTCCTGTTCAAGGTAGTTGAATAAGATGGTACAGCAGTCAGAGTTTCAGTTTCAAGTCCTTTGATGGCATTTGCTTTGGAATATAGAGTAGAACAGGGACATTTGTTTCTGGATCTGTTTCAATGAGAAAATTTATTGCCCCTCCTGAGATCATGGTGAGGTGCTTTAGCCTAGATGAGAGTTTTGTGGTTCTATATCAACTACTATTACTTGTGCACACTTTCCATAGCAGAACTCATTATTTTTTAATTAGTTATTTCCTCACAAAAGTTGGTAATTTGACCTGGAAATTAGTGACCTTTATATTGCAGTTCTAGCAGCCTGAAATTCTGCATCTGAGGAAGGCATCAAAGTGAGTATAATTCCCATATATAAAATACTTGGGGTAGACTAAAAATTTCTAGTACTTTTTAATCATTTCTGTAACTCATGGAAATCTAAATAGGCAAGTTGTTCTAGACATTGATTTTCATTCAGCAATTATCTGTCTAGTACTTTCATAGACACTGCCAGGGAGTTAATACATAATCAGAAAATTAAAGACCAGCTTTTTTAGGGGGAGGGTGGGAGAGTTTTAATACATTTATCAAATTAAATGAAAGGAAGGACAAGATCATAGTGTAGACACAATTTAAAACAACATAGAATCATAAACAAAATGTGAGGTAGACTGACTAGTGAAGTTCACCAAAGTTTGGATAAGAAACTTTTACAGTAACAGATGCCCTCATGTCTAAAAATCACAAAAAGCAATCGCATAAATTACAGCAAAAATATAAAAAACCCACACACAATTCTCAGTCTGATTTTAGTTTACATTCAGTATTAACCTGTGTGAATTGTCATACCTGGCAAGATTCAACAGGTGTTTAGATTAATTATAATGTAGGCCTAGGGAACACATTCATACCACAATGCTCTAAGGGATGGCAAGGCTTAAAGCTGAACACACCAACATATGTATTAACAAATCATGGTGTCCTGTGCAATTTCATCCTTAAAGGAATAGGATCTACCATTCTCTAAAGAAATATACTGATAAGGTGATCTAAAAGATAAGCATTGAAAAGAATAGGAGTTGAATTTGAATTTTCCATCATTAGGGTGATGGTCTTTTGACTTTATTCTGGCAATTCTCTTCCACAGTTGATATTTAAGAGATCATTTGATTTTTTTCCAGAGTGCAGCCCTAACTAGTGTGGAATACCTGGATTTAAGTTAACTACTTTAAAAAATATTATTTTTGACTATGAAGCCATAAAGCCAGAAGAAACCCTGAGAGGCCATCTGCCCAGGTACACACCTATTTTAGTTATTTCAGAATTATTTCAAGTATTTCATTTGCCCTATATAGAATTATTATTGGGATATTGCACAAACAGTGGGTTTCTGATAGCATTAGGCCCATTCCACAAAACAGGAGCAGTTGAAATACATTCATAACCATAACAACCTATTCCAAAACGTACCTCTGCCAAAAATTCTGGTCTACTTATATATCTATATATCTATATATATAAGATAGATACTCTTCAAAGGACAATTAAAAGTGGGGTTTAAATGAATTATGCCTTTCAAAATACATGTAAAACATTGTTAAGTAGTTATATTAAAAAGAGATCTGCAAACCAAATCAGTACATTCCATTCTTCATTAGTTGTAAACTCATCAGAAGCTAATAAAGCTGGTCAATTAACACTATTTCTTCTTAGTAAATGCAGGCTGTGGTAGGCCTCTTCAGATACAAGCCTCAAGACAGGCCTCAAGACTGATTCAAGTAAAAAATGGCAACATTTAGGTGGGTAAAATATATATATGGGCTGGTGAAAGGGGAAATAATTTAAGAGCAAACTCCCAATAATTTGTTCTAGAATTTTACATTGTTTTACAAGTTTAGGTCTCCTACTATTGCTGCTGAAGAAACTGCCCATTTTAATGAATCAAAAAGCCTAATAGAATGTTCCATTCAGCAGTTTGATGGTTTTTTTGTTTGCTTGTTTGTTTTCTGTGGTTCCCAGTTTTTGCATTGTCAGTTTAAGAGAGCTATTTGTCACTTATAATTATTTTGGGATCACATCTGACATTGCTCAGGGAACTGTGCTGGGGGTTGAATCCCAGCTGGCTGTAATATGCACACGCTACCCTACCAGCTCTTGTTATATCTTTTAAAGGGAGCTTTTGTTGAGACCCTGAAGAAAACTAATTCCATTCCACAAAGAACCTTAGCCTAACATTTAGCTTTGCTGGTGCCAATTGTTCCTCTCCAATCTGAGGGTAAGTGTTGGGTAACTTGTTTAATGGGATGAACCAGGTTTTCCTGTACAAGATTCATCACTGTTCCATATTCTTATAAATACAGTGTGCTTTCTCTTTTTAAAGACAGAGCAGTGAAACTTGAGCAAGAAACTGTAAATATACATACATAATGCCTGCTCTGCATTTACTGATTTTTGTTCATTTAAATAGTAAACTTTCAACTCCTGTGGAAATTTTGCCCAAAGTTTCAATACACATAAGATTATAAATCTTAAACTAACACTGCACAGAGAAAGACAATGCTACTACTGTTTTTAAAAAATACAAATAACTTCTACATTCTATCATTTTCAGGCCCCTGAGTAATACTGTACCAAAGTACAGATCTGAAGAAAAACATTGAAGGTTCAAGTCTCAAATGTTAATCTTCAATTAATTACACACCAACGGTGTGAGTCTCATGTAACACATTTAGGCTAGCTAATGCTGAGTTAGTTTTTCCCTAACATAGTGTAGTAGAAAAAGCAATGCAAACTCCAAAGTACATCCACCTCTTTCTCAAGCAGACCAGTCAAAGTAATTGCAACTGCCTAGGGTGGAAGTAACCTGAATTTAAGGTCTTGAAACTGAAGGATAGTGATGCCCCCAAGGGGACCTGGGTCATATTTTTGGGGTGAGTGTCCCTTTGGAAATAGACAAATATGTTGCACTTTGCTCCACAGTGATTGTACTTTAAAGGGAAAAAAAAGCAATTGTTTTTTGCCCCACCCCGTCTAGGCATCACTTTAGTATGCTTGGTCTCTTCAAAAAATCATACATGACGTCCAGTGAGAAAGTAGAGGGGTTTGTCATCACTGCTGTTAGCAGTTTGAAATTCATCCCGGAGACGGAATTGCCACTCATCCTCTAGCTCTAAGCGGACAATTGTTTGGCGTAAGGAACTTCTGTCTTGGCAGATAACACACAGAGTAGCACCTTCACAAAAAAAGGCAGAAAAGGAATTTAGGCTCAGGGTACTACTAACAGGATAGACTCTTCCCATATCTCCAATTACATCTCCAAGCTAATAATACATTTGATATCCTACAAGTAAGAAGCCAGTCAGAATCTTTAGATTTCAAATTCAAAAGTACAACTTGAAAAAAATCTGAACCACGCTCCTTGTGGTTGGTAATTACTCAACAGTTAAAACGAGTGTTACTGTTACATTCTCATGCTACAAGTGCCTTTTGGAATAGTTCTCAACTTTTGCATCACTTCACTGGGGCCTGTTTGGTTCTTGTAGGTAAAATAATATGTAGTTTGCCTTAGTAACATGCTACATAGTCAGCAGCTCTTAGGCAAACCTAACACTGGAGGTGGCTATCTCCTATGGTAACTTAAGCTTCTCTGTTAAACGTTTAGCTCATTAACTTGATTTTTAAAAACTAATGTGAAGTTCCATAGCTCAGGGGTTACAGCATTGGTCTTATAAAAGCCAGTCATGTGAAGCATATTTTAGTATTGAAACTACTAACGGTCATAACTTTGGCTAATTACCTGCAATTATATACTCTATCCCTGCTGAAGAAAATTAGTGGCCCTGGTGTAAGAGAGTAAAGTGGGCTGGGGTGACTCAGTAGAATTTATATATGAGATCTGGGTTTGATCCCTAGCACTACTGATTCTTGTTTCGAGTCAAAACAAATTGTCAAGTGGAAAAAAAAAATCTCTCTTCCCATTGTTTAAAATTGTTAAGTGGTTTATTTTTTTTTCCATTTAATTTGGAGTGTCATATTCTTTTTTTTTTTTTTTTTTTTTTTTTTTTTTTTGGGCCACACCCGGTGACGCTCGGGTTACTCCTGGCTATGCGCTCAGAAGTCGCTCCTGGCTTGGGGGACCATATGGGACGCCGGGGGATCGAACCGCGGTCCGTCTCCTAGGCTAGCGCAGGTAAGACAGGCACCTTACCTCGAGCGCCACCGCCCGGCCCCGGAGTGTCATATTCTATAGTGCTCAGGGGATCATATTTGGTACAGGGATTTGAACCAGATGCAGGCAACCATATGGGATGCAGATGATCAAACCCAGGTCAGCTGCACATAATGCAAGCCTCTTACCCTCTGTACTAGCTCTAGCACCCTAAAAATTTTATTTCTGCTTTGTATTTTATCCACTGTCAGCCAATAACATTCAGAAACAAGATGAGAATGTTTACCTTTAAGAAACCTAAATTTCTTAAGGAGATCAGCACCTACAAAAGAATCACAGAGATACAGGAGGAGTCCACTAAAAAACACCCCTTCACAATTGACATTGCTGGAGTGAGGTCTGGAGCTGATGTAGCATATGGCCACCTGGAATTAACAAGCAGAAATAGCATGGACTTATCATTGAGTACTGATTGCTTTCAGGATAAAGAAAAGGAGATTTAGTGTGCTTTGAACTTAGTGCTGGGGACTATGCAGTACCGGGGATTAAACCAAGGGCTCCTATATACCAAGCACATGCCACTTGTGAGCTATCTTTCAAGAGGATAAAAACAAACAAACAAACAAACAAACAAAAAAACCCAAAACTTTTTTTTGGGTAACCCCTGGCGTGCTAAGGGGTTACTCCTGGCTCTACACTCAGAAATTACTCCTGGCAGGCTTGGAGAACCATATGGGATGCTGGGATTTGAACAACTGAAGAGGACAAATTTTTAATGAAAACTTTTAACTAGATATGTTTAAGTTTATATAACTAATTTAAAGCTTCTGCTCTTTAGTTAGAGAGAAATAAGTACAGACTTCTATCTAGGAATCTTTAGGAAGTAAAATTGCTTCTACAAAAGCACATTATTTAGAAAGATTGAATGATTATGTTATTGAGAATAAGAAGTATTCAGCTTTTCATTCAGACTTACAATTTGACAGCTTAAATCATGAATTTAAATTTGTAGCTCTGTACAGAAGATAACTTTACAAAAATTACAGGTAATGGTGGAATGGCTTAATATGTGGGCCAGACTGTTTAGTTGCAAATACTTGTTCCTCTGTTTAGTAGCTATGAGACAAACATTTACTTCACTTCTCCATTCCTCCACTTCTGGTTTAAAGAGATAATAGATCTGCTGTTTCATAAGATTTTTGTGAATTATATAATTACTAAGTATACCTTTAAATTCTCAGTAAATGATACTACTAGTAAAAATAAAGCTAGGTTGTATTGTCTAGACTCCTAGATTCTGGGTAGAGGAACTAGAAGACCTAGATTAGGTATGTAACTAAATATTATTCATCTGATTTTTAAGATTCACTTCTAAAATATTAGAACTCATGATTAAACCAGTAAAATACGTTTTTCCCTCTTGGGCCACACCCTGTGGTGCTCAGGGGTCATTCCTGTTTGGCTCAGGGCACCATATGGGATGCCAGGATTAAATTTGGGTCAGCATGTAAAGCAATGGCCTAGTTACTGTGCTATATCGCTCTGCCCCTCTGAGACATTATTAAAAGAATGATAACGTAAATCATTTTTTAACATGAGGGGGAACTCTGCATGAAAATTGTGGTACTCAGAACTCCCACATGTACTCCAGTCGTCCTGGGATGGCCCTAAAATTTATATTATTCTATATAAAAAATGTTATGTTCCTGGCCCAGAGAGACAGTACAGAGGTTAGGCGCTATCATATGGTGCCAAGAGTAACACATTGCTAGATGTGGCCAACAAAAAACAAAGACATGTTCCACTCCTAGCTCAGATGGTATCACCAGGACTAGTCTTGGGGCTCCCTGAGCAGTGTTTGGAATCTCCATCATCAAAAGAAAATGATCCGGGGGCTGGAGAGATAGCACATCAGTAGGGCATTTGCCTTGCATGCAGCTGATCCAGGACGAATCCTGGCATTCCATATAGGTCCCCCAAGCTTGCCAGGAGCTATTTCTGAGCATAGAGCTAGGAATGACCCGAGTGGTACCGGGTGTGACCCCCCCAAAAAAACCAAAACAGAGTGAAGATCCTGATGTCTAAAATTGACTAAGTTACTGTGTGCCTATGAGGAACTTTCAAGCTTGTAGAGAATTCTCACTCCATTGATAGTATTGATATGAATGCTCTGTACAAGGTAATTGAAGTAGGCTTCTACAGTAGCAGCTTTGTTCACTCCATTGGCTCACTGTGGAGCAGTGGAACAGGTATGGGGAATGAACGTTGCCATGTGCTGTTTGAGCATTGATATAACTATGTCTGTCTTAGCCCTTTCCCCTTTACCTCTGGTCCAATGTTAAGGTAGCTGTCAATGGCCAACACAGGACTCTTAAAGTTGTAGATGGCTTTAGGGAAGAGTTTGTATGAGGCATGCTGAAGGAATTTCTCCAGAAGAAATTGTGCAGGGGCTTCCAGAAGTGTGTGCTCACTGTCTGGAGCACATACATACTGAAGAGGCAAGATGGGTGCTAAAATCTCCGACACCTGAAATCAAAGTTAAAGTTAACATGATTTCGAAAAGCCCATGTCTATAACTGGATCTTGAAGAGACAGACAAGGAAATCAGCGCTGCATCCTGATAGTTCCGAGTGGCAATATGCCAGGGTCAGAAGTTTGTGTTATTTTGGGGTCTGAATTTTCCTCCTGGAAATGGTGGTATTGGTGGTAAAAATTCACATATAGCAAGCATAGGAAAATGAGGCTTCTTTGAAGCTCCTCATTTAGCAATGCATTGTGAGCAACCAATTCTCAAAAAAAAAATGGGGGGGGGGTGTCACACCCAGCAGCATTTAGGGATTACTCCTGGCTCTATGCTCAGAAGTTGCTCCTGGCAGCAGGCTTGGGGGACCATATGGGATGCCAGGATTTGAACTATCATCTTTCTGCATGCAAGGCAAATGCCCCATCTCAAAAAAAATTTTTTACAAGACTATTTTAGGGTTATTCTACATGCTATAATGAATTTCAGTAGCAAAGGAAAAGCCCTTGAGAGGTTTTAATTTGCATTTATTTTTATTTTTATTTATTTATTTTGGTTTTTGAGTCACACCGGCAGCGCTTAGAGGTCATTCCTCCAGCTCCACGCTCAGAAATAGCTCCTGGCAGGCTCGGGGGACCATATGGGATGCTAGGATTTGAACCACCAACCTTCTGCATGAAAGGCAAATGCCCGGCCCCTATTTTTATTTTTATTTTTTTGTGCCCCATCCAGCAATGCTCATTACTCCTGGCTCTGCAATTGGGGGATTTACATTATTTTAGTACAATAATTTCAGTGAATTTAGAGCCTTCATGGCAAAGGATCAAATCACTTTCATTTACTTTGATGTGATAAAGTAAAAATATTAACCATACTAGTTTAACAATTGAAACGTAAAAATGAAACCTGGATTGAGTTAAGCCTCAAATATAAGGAATTTAAGGAATTTTTTTTTTGTTTTTTTTTTTGGGGGGGGCCACACCCGTTTGATGCTCAGGGGTTACTCCTGGCTACGCTCTCAGAAATCGCTCCTGGCTTGGGGGGACCATATGGGATGCGGGGGATCGAACCGTGGTCCTTTTTGGCTAGCGCTTGCAAGGCAGACACCTTATCTCTAGTGCCACCTCGCCGGCCCCATCAAATATAAGGAATTATATTAAAATTTCAAACCTTTTGGTTTGGTCATAGATGAATCCTTCACAGAAATTATTCTGAAAGTTTGACTAAAAGCTACCTCATTTTCCCATCAAGTGGCTTAATGCCAGTACCTAATAAAGATGTTAATAAGAGAATACAATGCTTATAAAACTTACCATGATCTTTGGTTTAATAATAAAATCTCTCTGCCCTCCAACTTGAATATGTTTCTTCATGAGACTGAAGTGATTGAAACGGCAGATGAGTAGGTCACTACTGTTTGTTCTTAGGTTAAAGTCAACATCTTCACAGAAATACCTAAATCATAATTAGGAGAGGTTTCTTTGACTACCTGCTACATCCTTTTTTTTGGGTTTTGGGCCACACCCGGTTACGCTCAGGGGTTACTCCTGGCTATGCACTCAAAAGTTGCTCCTGGCTTGGGGGACCATATGGGACGCTGGGGGATCGAACTGCGGTCCGTCCAAAGCTAGCCAGGCAAGAAAGGCACCTTACCTCTAGCGCCACTGCCCGGACCCTACCTGCTACATCTTAACCATGATTACTACACACAGAAATGTGTGGCATATGCTAGGAAATAGCCTTAAATAATCTTATTTTTGGGTCATTCAGAGGTACTCGGATCAAACCAGGATGAGCCACATGCATCGGAAGCACCTGTACTATCTCTGGCTCTTAACACTGGCCTATGAACTCCGAATCAGGCATTACACCTATTCAAGGAGAGAAGGAAGATTAATTTGGTCTCAATCTACAGTGTTTTGTGCATTCCTACACTGAAATAAGGCCACATATTTGTTATCTAAAATAGGCAGATAGAAGGAACTTCTGTGGTTCCTGATAATCATCTTTGATCATCTCAGGTTTTTTTAGGATGTGGAGGTAATTGGCTTAGGAATCAGTCAATTCCAGGGCTAGTTTATTTCCATCTATTGGCCTTTCATTTATAGGATTCAGATCTCTGGCTCTTAGCTTTGGGAGAAAGTGATTGCCTTCTGAATTGAGGATGAATGAAAATGGATTTATGGACACTGATTTATGTTGATTAGTTTTAGGTCTCCCCCACCCCCCTTTGTTTTCTTGTTAAGCTCTCTTTGGGTGAAAGTATAATTCTGAGCATTTCACAGTACACCAGTAACACTGTTTCAGAAACTAGGTCAGTTTGAGGGATGATGAGGGGCTCTTGGTGTCATAATTTCCCTCCCCTCCCTCTCTGTTCATGCAAACAGAAACTTACCAGTTTCCTAATGTCTCTAAGAAAGGGAACACATTACAAAGCTGGAGCGGAGTTGGGAAATAAGATATTAGGATTACTTCCATCCATGAGGTCTAACTCACCTGTTAAAGTCATACTGTACATTCTGAGTTAAGTCTGTGTTGAGGAGAATGAAGTCATGCACATGGCACCTGGAGAAAGGCACCTTCAGGCTCTGAGAAGTCAGCTTACTGCTCCATTTCTGAATGCCCAGGATTGCATAGTGAACAATTTTGGGTGTTGCTTCAATGTGCTGCAAGACACTCTTCAGGGATACATTCTTACTGGAAATTCCTGCTTCCATGGGTTGGCTATGAAATGTAAAGTTAATTTAGTTAAAATTGCTGAAAAGTGGATCACTTATGAAGGGCCTACATTATCAATAACTGTAAAGAATACAGGTGGCAGGTGGAGTTACTCTCTATGAGTCTAGGACGGAGGAAGTTTCATCGCCTGTCACTGCTATTTCAGAGACAATGCTAAAAAGAGTTGGGGTTCTTACTCTAAGGCAGAAAAGCTAGCTAGCCTGCCCGCCCTTGCTTTGAAATGAATAATAAACAGCACTTATCAGGACTAGATGAATTTAAGTGTATTTCCAGTTCTGGTTATAGTAAAATCTTTAAGGAATATTTGGAAACTTCATTGGCTTCCATTATTCCACAGTGAAAACAAGGGCATGGAAACACAGTGTTGGAGCTCAAAGAGGTCTAGAGATCGCCTGGAATGTTTCAGTGGGGTGCTATTGTTTTTAGGGGCACCACCACTTATTGCATAAAACTTTATGCTTAACATTTCGTTCCTTGTAGAATCTCCATAACTCCCACATGAGAAGAATTATGAATTTGGAGCTAATCAAAATGAGACATGAAATGCAGAGCTGGGATTAAAAAGCAGTTCTCTTGATTCAAAGCAGGAGAACACTTTTAAGACCATGTTTTATCCTGGCACTGCAAAGCCAAACTAAATCCAGTGTACAAATACAGAAGCCGGTATTATTTTCCCAAAGTGTTTTTTTTTTTTGGTTTTTGGGCCACACCCTGTGACGCTCAGGGGTTACTCCTGGCTATGCGCTCAGAAGTTGCTCCTGGCTTCTTGGGGGACCATATGGGGCACCGGGGGATCGAACCGCGGTCCGTCCTAGGTTAGCGCAGGCAAGGCAGGCACCTTACCTCCAGCGCCACCGCCCGGCCCCATCAAAGTGTTTTTTATTTTTGACAGTGTCTAGGGTTGAACTCAGATTTCTCACATTACAACAGACTTAAAGCTAACCAGAGTCATGATGTATAAATAATTCAGGAATTTGGGGCCGGAGAGATAGCATGGAGGTAGGGCATTTGCCTTGCATGCAGAAGAATGGTGGTTCAAATCCCAGCATCCCATATGGTCCCCTGAGCCTGCCAGAAGTGATATCTGAGTGTAGAGCCAGGAGTGACCCCTGAGCGCTGCTGGGCGTGACCCAAAAACCAAAAAAAAAAAAAGAAAAAAATTAGGAATTTAATGCAAACTGACTTTAAAATTTCTGTCATCATAAAATTCAGTAATGAAGGTATCTGGATGTCATTTTGTGGCAGTATTTTTCTTTAGTATGTAAGTGTGGCCAAAACTTTTTTTTAATAGCACTAGGTCCTACTCCCTTATAACCACTTGTAAAGTACCATTACCCGGTTTGCTCCTGAAGACTGTGAATGTTCCACAAGACACAGGAGTCATCCATCACAACTATGAAGGGCCAGACGCACTGGCGTTTAACTCCCAACTCTTCCAGGCGGTTCCTCTCCAGTTCCAGGTTGTGATATGACAGCTCCTTAATGAGAAATCTGGCAGCACCTGGAAGGCAACATAACTGCAACTGCACCTCCTTCCTGAGACTTAACTGAGGTTCTATAAACTCACATTGTCTCCACAGGCATGACTTCTCAGTGACAGCCAAACTACCTACAGTCATTGGGTAATTAAAATGTGATTTCTCTTAGATATGATGGCCAGAAACCAGAGATATCTGATGATGTAGATCAATGTTTTTCAACCATCGTTCCTTCCAACCTTTGTCCTTCCTGTGGCCCTGTCATAAAGGTTGGCTCCCCTAGTCATACTATGGTTCCTCAATTAATAGATTTTTGCCCACATTCCCCTTAGAATAAAACAGGTCTGATAGCAGAAATGCTGATATTGATGGCTTATCAGCTTTGTATACTATGAGAAGTATGTCAAGAATCTAATATCCTAGTGCCCAGGATACAAGAGCCACCCACTGAGTGGGAGAAACTATTCACCCAATACCCATCAGATAAGGGGCTAATCTCCAAAATATACAAGGCACTGACAGAACTTTACAAGAAAAAAACATCTAATCCCATCAAAAAATGGGGAGAAGAAATGAACAGACACTTTGACAAAGAAGAAATACAGATGGCCAAAAGACACATGAAAAAGTGCTCCACATCACTAATCATCAGGGAGATGCAAATCAAAACAACGATGAGATACCACCTCACACCACAGAGAATGGTACAAATCACAAAGAATGAGAATAAACAGTGTTGGCGGGGATGTGGAGAGAAAGGAACTCTTATCCACTGCTGGTGGGAATGCCGTCTAGTTCAACCTTTATGGAAAGCGATATGGAGATTCCTCCAAAAACTGGAAATCGAGCTCCCATACGATCCAGCTATACCACTCCTAGGAATATACCCTAGGAACACAAAAATACAATACAAAAACCCCTTCCTTACACCTATATTCATTGCAGCACTATTTACCATAGCAAGACTCTGGAAACAACCAAGATGCCTTTCAACAGACGAATGGCTAAAGAAACTGTGGTACGGGCCGGGCGGTGGCGCTGGAGGTAAGGTGCCTGCCTTGCCTGCGCTAGCCTAGGACGGACCGCGGTTCGATCCCCCGGCGTCCCATATGGTCCCCCAAGAAGCCAGGAGCAACTTCTGAGCGCATAGCCAGGAGTAACCCCTGAGCGTCACAGGGTGTGGCCCAAAAACCAAAAAAAAAAAAAGAAACTGTGGTACATATACACAATGGAATATTATGCAGCTGTCAGGAGAGATGAAGTCATGAAATTTTCCTATACATGGATGTACACGGAATCTATTATGCTGAGTGAAATAAGTCAGAGAGAGAGAAAAACGCAGAATGGTCTCACTCATCTATGGGTTTTAAGAAAAATGAAAGACATTCTTGCAATAATAATTTTCAGACACAAAAGAGAAAAGAGCTGGAAGTTCCAGCTCACCTTCGGAAGCTCACCACAAAGAGTGATGAGTTTAGTTAGAGAAATAACTACATTTTGAACTGTCCTAATAATGAGAATGTATGAGGGAAATGGAGAGCCTGTTTAGAGTACAGGCGGGGGGTCGGGTGGGGAGGAGGGAGACTTGGGACATTGGTGATGGGAATGTTGCACTGGTGATGGGTGGTGTTCTTTACATGACTGAAACCCAAACACAATCATGTATGTAATCAAGGTGTTTAAATTAAAAAAAAAAAAAAAGAATCTAATTTCCGGGGCCGGGAAGGTGGCACTAGAGGTAAGGTGTCTGCCTTGCAAGTGCTAGCGTAGGACGAACCGCAGTTCGATCCCCCAGCATCCCATATGGTCCCCCCAAGCCAGAGGCAATTTCTGAGCGCATAGCCAGGAGTAACCCCTGAGCGTCAAATGGGTGTGACCCAAAAACCAAAAAAAAGAAAAAAAAAAAAAAGAATCTGATTTCCATGATAAAATGAAAAGTCACAAGAAAATGCTTATTATTGCCTAGTTCCTAAAAGCTAATTCCAAGATGCTCTCAGTCTTGGAAGCAGCTGAATCAGAGAATAGCCAGGCTATGGTTAGTGGCCACTACTTATATTAAATATGTTCCCAGCTTTACAAAAATAGTGAATGGTGTCTTCTATGAGATTCTAGAACCTGGCACCCTTACCTTAAATCTGTGTACTTTTACATTTTGCAAGAGGCAGAATTTCATAATGGGAGAACAGCCAAGCTAGTTTCTTAGATTTGAGTCCTAATTCCAACACTTTAGACTTGTGACTGAGCAGTTAACTTCCTAGTGCCTAGGCTTCCCCATCTAGAGAAGAGGGCAAAGCTAATGTCTACCTCATAGGAATAGTGCTTTATATATGTAAGTACTCAGTGAGTTTAATAAATATTAGATGATGTTCATCATAGGTTAGCCAGATTATGATCGGGCCACCTTAAAATTAAAAGAAGGGGCCAGAGAGATAGCAAAATGGTGGGGTTTTTTTTTTGCCTTGCATGTGGCTGACCCAGGACTGACCTGGGTTCAATTCTCGGCATCCCATAGGGTCCCCTGAGTCTGCCAGGAGTGATTTCTGAACACAGATCTAGAGTAACCCCTGAGTGCCACCAGGTGTGCCCCCCCCCCCAAAAAAAAAAATAAAAGGCTTAAAAAAGTTAAGTCTGAAAATCAGGTAAAGTTTGAATAAAACAAAAATATTAGGACTTAGAATCTACTCTCCAAGAGTATATATGTTGTGATACTGTTGTCACCATACACAAAAAGCTCTTAACTAGAACCTTCAAAGGTAAAAAAACAAAGCTTTTCTTCTAAGATCAGGAGAAAGATAGGAATGTCCAGTTGCTATTTTACTTTATATTTGTGGTGCAAAGGAAGGTGTAAAATAATTTCTACAGAAATGACTCCATGAAGTCATCCCCAGGAGCTTTACGTCCTTCTTTGTTTCTTAAGCCTTCTAAGTAGTGTTCTGGGGCCTTTTCCACTAGTAATTGTTGGGCAACGAGAACAACAGTTTAATACAAAAACATGAAGATGTAATAGATACTGTAGACTAGGAATTCTCGAGATCTGCACCTTGTGATGCTTAGAATCTTATGTGGTGTTGGCTACATGCAAGGCATATGCCTTAACCCCTGTACTATCTCTGCCCCTATGACATGTTCTTTTCTGTTGATGACTAAAGATTTTATACACCATTAAACTTTGAAAAACTGAGTTGCCAACTTGACACATTAAAACAAAAAACAAAACAAAACAAAAAAAACCTGAAGGGGGCCGGAGAGATAGCAAAGTGTTAGGGCGTTTACTTTGCATGCAGCCAATCCAGGACGAATGGTGGTTCAAATCCCGGCATCCCATATGGTCCCCCGAGCCTGTCAGGAGCGATTTCTGAGTACAGGGCCAGATCACGACGAACAACTTTATGTCACTTAGCTGGTGACCCTAAAAGAAATGGCTGAATTCTTAGAATTGTATAACCTCCCAAGAATGAATCAAGATAAAGTAGGAAAAACCTGGACAGATGAGTTATGAGCAAGAGATAGAAAATGTGGTGCCTGAGCAGTGGCACAGACCGTAAGGCATCTGCTTTGCGCATGGTAGCCTAGGAGGGACTGCGGTTCTAATCCCCGGCCTCCCATATGGTCCTCCAAGCCAGGAGCGATTTCTGAGCATGTAGCCAAGGGTAACCCATGAATGTCACCGGTTGTGGCAGAATAAAACAAAACAAAACAAAACAAAAGACAGAAAATGTCCTTAAGGACTAAAGGCCTAACTAGATGGATTCACCTGATCAGTTTTGTCAAACTGGTGGCACTAGAGGTAAAGTGTCTGCCTTGCAAGTGCTAGTGTAGGACAGACCGCGGTTTGATCCCCTGGTGTCCCATATGGTCCCCCCAAGCCAGGAGTGAATTCTGAGCGCATAGCCAGGAGTAACCCCTGAGCATCAAACAGGTATGGCCCAAAAAACAAATAAAACCCAAAAAAACAACTTCATAGAAGGCTTTGGGTTGTCTTTGTCAAGCTTTTATACAGTAGCAAACAGGATTCTTTCTTAGTGACTTCTGTGAAGCATTACTCTAGTATCAAAAGCAGAGGGTGGGGGGCTGGGATGATCGTGCAGCAGGTATGAGTGGAGAGACAAGAAAGAATTACCCTTGTACACAGCCAGGTGTGTCCCCCATAAATGGCAGAAGGAGGAATCACTTAAAAATTTATAAAACAGTAACCCTAATAAATAAACCCTCAGCAAAATTTTGGCGAACTGAATCCAACAATGTATCAGAAGGATAACACACCATAACCAAGTAGGTTTCATCCCAGGAATTCAAAGGTGGTCCATTATACCCAATTCAATATAATACACCATAACAACTAAAAGATTAAAACCATATGGTTATATGAATAAAAGCAGAAAAAGGTTTTGAGACGATTCAACATCCATTCAGTATAAAAAGAAAAAACAGATATGAATATATGTTTCAAGATAGTAGTGGCCAACTACAACAAACCCACAGCCAACATCATACTCAGCAGCAAAAACCTCTTAGGACAGGAATGGTTATTCTCAATTTTAAGTCCAAATAGTTTTGGAAGTTCTCACCACAGCAATCAGGCAAGAAAAAAAAATTAAACTACTACTTGCAGATAATACATACATACATAATATGTATATACATACATATATAAATTACTACTTAAAACTAATATACATATAAACTAATACAGTAAAAGATCCAGCTACAAAACCCAAAAATCTGTTGCAGAAATCTAAATTTAAATCATTACTAGACAAAGTAAAAGGTAACCCTATTGAAAATAGTCTCTAAAATATCAAAATCTAGATTAAAGATGTAAAAAACTTATACACTGAAAAATTATAATTCAACTTGAAATAAACAGGATAAATAAAAATGGGGAAATATTTCGTGTTCTTGGATTAGAAGAATTAATATGGTCAAAATGGCCATCCTATCCAACGCATACAGGTTCAAAGCAATTCCCGTCAAAACTCTAATAATGTTCTTCAAGGTTTTAAATGTTATTAAAATTTACATCAAATCATAAAACACTTCAAATAGCCAAAGCAATTCTGAGAAAAAGATGGGCATGATTGTAATCAAAACTGGTACTGGGGGTTGGAGAGATAGCACAGCGGCGTTTGCCTTGCAAGCAGCCGACCCAGGACCTAATTTTGAATCCCAGCGTCCCACATGGTCCCCCGTGCCTGCCAGGAGCTATTTCTGAACAGATAGCCAGGAGTAATCCCTGAGTGCTGCTGGGTGTGCCCCCCCCAAAAAAAAAACTGGTATGGAATAAAGACATCAGATTAATAGGATGAAATTGAGAACCATAAGAAACCTGCAGATAGATGGGTAATTAATGTGTGATAAAGAAGTACATGAAGCAGAGCAAGGAAAACTTCAGCAAGGAAAACTGGATAATGTGAGCTCATGAATTTGAGATTAGACCTGAACACAGTGAGGAAAGCACAGAGAACAATTTAGGATATGAACCTAAGGTGTCAGTGATTTGATTGCGATGGCAAATAAAAATGAATGGTACTACATCAAAAGGTTTTACATGGCAAAATAAAGGTTAAAAAAATAAAAAGACATGGGGCCTGAGAGAAAGCACAGTGGTAGGGCATTTGCCTTGCACGTAGCCAAATCCAGAACGGATGGTGGTTCGAATCCTGGCATCCCATATGGTCACGCCGAGCCAGCCAGGAGTGATTTCTGAGCACAAAGCCAAGAATAACCCCTGGAGCACTGCCAGGTGTGACCCAAACACTATCCCCCAAATTATTGGAGACAGTATGTGCACACAATGAAATTATATAAAGGGTTAATATCCAATATAAAGCACAGCTCAATAACAAAACTATCCAATAGCTCCATTGCCTCCCCAAAAATATGAACACTTCCCTGAAGAAGACATAGATGACCAGTAGTTTTATGAAGTGTCATTGTCACTTATTTCCAAGGAAATGCAAATAAAAATGACAGAGGTGCCTTACCACAATGAGAATGGCATATAATTTTAAAAAGTCTAGAAGCAATGTTGGTGGGGATGTGATGAGAGAGGAATATTCCTTCACTGTTGTTGGAATGTCATTTAGTTCAGTTATGGGAGACAATATGAGGACTTGTCAGAAAAGCAAGAACGGAGCTAATAAGCCAAAGATTACATTTATTGGCATCTAGCCCCAGAATCTAAAAAATTAGCTCATAAAAATACAGTGCTAAGTATACAGTGATTAGGATTTGGGAATTAATTCAGATGCCTAGTGATGGACAAATGGTTAAAGATGTGGTATATGAAACACTATGAATACTATGCTGCTGTAAAGGAAGATGAAATAATATAGTTTTCTGTAACCTAGATGGAACTGGAGGGTATCATGTTAATCTACCTAACACAAAGGGAGATAGACAAATGCCAGATAATCTCACTCATCTTTGATGTAGACAAAATAGGAATAGGTAATATCAAAAGCTGACAAACGCTTTGCCTTGGATTATAAAACAGATTATACACGCAATGGGGCTGTTGGGGGAGAAGACTAGAAATGACATAGGAACAGTGGTGGAAGGTGGTTTTTTGTTTTTAAAGGTGAGGTTGCAATAACTTTATCAAGAATAAACATTGGGCCCGGAGAGATAGCACAGCGGCGTTTGCCTTGCAATCAGCTGATCCAGGACCTAAAGTGGTTGGTTCGAGTCCTGGTGTCCTATATGGTCCCTCGTGCCTGCCAGGAGCTATTTCTGAGCAGACAGCCAGGAGTAACCCCTGAGCACCGCCGGGTGTGGCCCAAAAACCAAAAAATAATAAATAAATAAAATAAACATTAATGTTACTGTATCACATCATCTAAGATACAATAAAAATACAAAGTAAAATATTAAGTAGGTCTTGATTCCCAGCCCTTTTTAGACTGTGAAGTCCAAGCTGACAGAAAATTCTGTGGGAAAAATAATTCTCCCATGCAAGAAATGACAATATAGTATAGCTGTAAAATACTGGATCCAGGAAAATTAAATGAAGGCCTTTTAGATCTCAGTGCCTCTCATAGCTCTGACATAAGTTCATCACTCATGGGAAAAAGAAAGACTTCTTTCAGGCGCTTTAGAGAGGACTTTAGGGCAGGAATGGTGCTTCCAGTTTCTGAGTTAGAGAATCAGAACTTGACAGGGTCTTATGAGCAGTGACGCAGGAACCCCTCCAGACCAGAAAGAAATGATTCCTCTCCTGCTCAGACCATCTTTTAGTCCCCTGTTATCCCCATGTGCACAGTGGCCTGCTTCCTTCCTGCAAACTAATATAAGGGGTGGGGGGGGGGAACTCCTCTGGAAAGGAATGACTGGACACCTGGTACCAAGGCAGGAGAACCTTTGAAAGTTTTATGTCTGTGGAAAGGGATTGGTGTTTCTTTTTAGCCCTTTTCCTTATCCCAAAAGAGCCCCTTACCTACGCCTGCATTATTGAACATTCCCGGAAGCACCAGCATGATGTGGTTGGGCCAGTACTTGCGGTACAGTGGCATCTCATATTCTTTAACTACCAGCAGATGAAGGTGGTTGATGCCCTCCATAGCATGAAAAAGGTTTAGGAGTCCATGCTCATGCCGACCACTGGAAGGAGTGAAAATAGGGCTCTTGACTGTATTCAGATTCTGCTGAAAGAAAAAAAAAACAACAACAGAGACCCCAAAGGGGAAATTAAGACCCTTACAGAGGTAGTTGAAGACCCAGTGTTAAAATTTGGGGCTTGTCAGTATATGCATCCTGACACTCAAACCCACCTTGTCGGAAACCAGGGGCAGCCGCATGCTCTCCAGGTGCTTTCCTTGTTTGCTAAAGACAAAGTGACTCTCCTTGGATTTGGGAATGATGAAATAGAGTTGCACCTCTTCTCCCAGCATAGAGGATGAAAATGTGAATGCGTGAAGAGTTGAATCAGACATCTACATTTGCAAAGAGGAAAGGGAGGTGCTTGGTCTCGTGGGTTAAATAGGCCTGTAGAAGTAAAGATCCCCAAAGGTTCCTAGCTAGAAGAGGAAAATACTCTGCTTTATGTGAATCAGCTCAAACGAGTTAAAATATCTATTGTTGGTTTTTGGGGCTCATACCAAGTGGTGCTCAGAGTTTATTAGGCTCTCCCCTCAGGGATCATTCCTGATGGGATTAAGGGCCATATGTGGGGCCATGGATTAAATCTGGCTCGGCCCAGGGTAAGGGATATAGTGATCAGTAAGTACTTTAATCACTTAGAAATTAACAACTACATAGGGTCTTAAATATATTTTAAATTTAAAGTGCAGGGGACTTCTGTAAAGCAGAGTGACATTTCAAAAACAAAAAGCTTTCAAAAGCACCCAATACCCAAAGGCCAATAGCATTGAAAGGGCAGAATAATCCAATTCAGATTTTCAGTCTTTCTCTTATACCCTGTGGGGAAAGGCTAGAGATGCAAACCTTCAAGTTTGGGGGCATTCAGTGAGCTCATCCAGAGAAAGAGAGTTAATGTTCAGAGTCAGCAGTACTAGGAAAATTAACTGGGGGAAGCAGTGGAAAACAAACAGGCCTGGACACCACTCTCCTTACTGACTTCCCCACCTTTTTATATTTAAAGATGCTCTGAACCAGAGGAAGCCAAATACCATGAGGTACTTGCTCCCATTGTTTCCTCCTCTCAGTTTACAAAAAAGAAGGAACACTGACTTTTCTGAATTCTTGGGGGTCATTACCACCCTACACTGGGATAAGCTAACTAGAGTATGAAGCAAGTCAGCAAACTTAGAACCGTCATGTTCACCCTGTATCCAAAGTCGGGGTGGGGGAAAGGACAGAGGCAAGAGCAAAGGGAATTGGACTGCACCTGGGAGGCCGAGGTGAAGTCCATGTACTGGTGGCACTGCTCGCAGTGGTGGAAGGTGTTATAGGCTGCATATTTGGTCAGCATCATAGACACGGTTTCTCGTTTCCTGGGCTCATCGATTTTGGATTCCTTCACTGCTTCTGTGCATAATGAGGCAAAAACCTTACCATAATATACATGAAGCCCCTTGGTCTAGAAAAAAGTCACGCACCACCCCAAAGAGCTTTCCCAAGAATCTGTAGGCCCTGAGAGGCAGATTGAAACTTTACAAATATGTACGTATGAGGAGAGAAAAGCAGAAAGAATTACTGAAATTGCTTGTTTTTGTGCCGTATCTGGTGATGCACAGGAGTTACTCCTGGCTCTGCACTCAGAAATTACTCCTGGAGAGATTGGGGGTTTCCGAGAACGCTGAGGATCAAAACTGGGTTGGCCACATGCAAGGCAAGCACCCTACCCTCTGACCCCTGAATCTCTTAAAGCAAAACTTCCCTGGACTCTTGTCCTCCATTACCCCTGAATTTTCAGAGGAAGAACACTGGGTTCTGCTTGCACTAACCTTGTTTGACTCCTGCCAGCTTCTGTGTGTATACCAGGCTCATCAAACTGTACTTGGGGTCATGTACACTGACATCAAAGGGAATTTTACTGAAGCTCTCGATGTCAGGCCAGGGCTCTCTCTCCAACTGGCTCACTTCGCTGCTTTCCTTGGGATCTAGGACAAGAAAGAAGTGTGCAGAAGGCAGATGACTGGCTTCCTTCTCCCTCCCTAGTGGGTCAAATGTGAAGGCCCTACCAACTGACCAAGGCATTTCTTGGAAAATGAACTCCTTTGTCTTAGGGTAGAGGAAAATAGAATTGTTCCTGTATTGGAGATTTCCAAACTGTCTTGACTTACTATACCTTACCCAGAAAAAAAGAAAAGAAAAAAGAAGAATCAGTGACCTCCCCGTGGAAATTTACTTTTTTTTGTTTTTGTTTTTGAGTCATACCTGGTGGCACTCAGGGGTTACTCCTGGCGATGCACTCAGAAATTGCTCCTGGCTTGGGGGACCATATATAAGACAATGGGGGATCGAACCACAGACTGTCCTTGGTTAGTGTGTGCAAGGCAAACACCCTACTGCTTGCACCGCTGCTCTGGCCCTTGAAAATTTACTTTTAAGGAAATAAGCTGAAAGTATTCCCCAATTACCAGATCATTCCAGCCACCGCCTCCAGGCACTCCTCCTCCCTCAAGGGAAGAAACTCTCTTGGATCATGCTGGGGGTTGCCTCACAGACCCCATAATTAACTTCCTATACATGCAGTTCACAGATGTCCACATTTATGAGATCAGTAATCCCGTCTCACTAGCCCTCCCTTCCCAGATATCAGTAAAATCTTGCTCAAGTTGGGATGATCTAAATTCTTTTGAGTTTCAGTTGTGGGGTTTTTAGGACAGTAACGACTTTAAGAGTGCATTGAGCCCAGGAATGTGTCTTCGGTGGTAAAATGACTGTCTTGCTTGTGTAAAGTCTTAGGTTTCCTCTCTAGCACCATAATAAAATCAAACAATCAAAATGCACTGAACAAAACACCAATGTAGCATCTATGGCAGAACAGAATCACCTGGAAGCCTGTAAAAATCTCTGGGCTTAGCCCATACTCATAGACTTCCTTTATTACACATGTGCTTTTCATGATATATGAAGTTCCCCAGAGTTTGGAAGCCAAGTGATCCAAGCTCTTCCTTTTATATTTCTCACCTACAAGTACCTTCAGCCCTGAGTTTTATGACTGTTGTAAGGATCTCAGTTGCTAAGTTTAAAGTCCTCGAAGAATGGCAAATATGAAACAGTTGATCCTTATTGTTATTAATAAAATTATCAAAAAAAAGATTACAACTTTCAAAGAAAAATCTTTGTTTTTATAAAAGGCTAAAGGAGTTCTGAATGACATTTTTCTAAAGACATTCCCTCAGGCACATTTTACTGTCTTTATGATATTTCATTTTTTATTACAAATAAAATAGCAAAGAGATCATCCCCTTCTTAGGAGAATCCATATGCCAACTATTGGCAAGGATGTGGAGGAAAAGGCAAAAGTAACCTTCAAACACTGTTGGTGGAAATGTAAATTGGTACAACCTTCATGACAAACAGTATGGAGGTTCCTAAAATATTAAAAATAGAACCACTACTATATAATCCAGCAACTTCACTTCTGGATTTTATCTGCAGCATATAAAAGCATCCATGTTTCTAGCAACACTATTACGATACACATGGAAATAAATGCCTATTGGTGGGTAAACAGATAAAGATGTGGTACAGCAATTAAGTAAAAGAAGGGATCTCACTTAGAAATGATTATAAACTATCACTATTTGTAGAAGATATAATATATACAAAAATCTCTAGAGACCATGAAAATACACTAGAAATAATAGAATAACTGGTAGGTGGGGCTGAAGGTACAGTGGGTAGGGTGTTTGCCTTGCACACAACTGACCCAGGTTCAATCGTTAGTATCCCATATGTTCTAGAAGCACCACCAGGAGTAACCCGAGTAGTACCAGGTGTGGCCCAAAAACCAAAACCAGCGATGTGGCTCAGTGATAGGTGAATGTCATGCATGTGTGAGATACTGAGTTTATTTGGCATGACAAAATAATAAAAGGTCTATTATATGTATTTATCTATCTTATTATTTATAGAGCATGGCAAAATCCCTTTTACCACATGGCCTCTCAAATATAGCCCTGGAAGATATCAAGCACCACTAGATAGGAGTCTGGTAGTCCCAGGTGGCCTTGGAAACTTCCAGCATTGCAAGATCCAAGCAGCAGCACATCTTTGATCCCAAGCATTGAACCATTCATTGTCTTCGTGGCTCTGGGACTTCTTGTGCACTGCTTGGGAAGTGTTCCTCCTCAAAAAGAAAGGAGGGAAGGAAAAAAGGAAGACAGGAAAGGGGAAAGATTCCAGGTTCACAAAATGGAAGGATTAACATTGTTCAAATAAAAGATAGTTCAAAGGGCTGGAGCCTTTGCATGCAAAGGCCTGTATTCAACTCCTGACACTGAGCCAGGAGTACCCCTCAGCATGGCTGGGTGTGGCTACAAAACAAAACAAAGATAGGGCCTGAGAGACAGTATATCAGGTAAGGTGCTTACTCTACTCTACTCTACTCTAAAAACAGAATAGGATGCCCTGAGCACTGCCAGAAGTGATTCCTGTACACCAATTCAGGGATGATCCCTGAGCACAAAGCTAGGAGTAAGCCCTGGGCACTGGGTGTGACTCTCCCCCCACCAAAAAAAAAATAATCACACTAGCCAAAATATGTACAATTTGATATATACCTATCAAAGTTTCAATGGTATTCTTCAAGAAGAAAATTTACTGAAATTTGTATGGAACCACAAAGCCCACTCCCTGCATGGCTAAAGAAATCCTGAGGGAAAAGTTTGGGAGGCATCACTGAGTATAAATTATACATAAGGTTCTATAATTAAAATAGTATGTAATAAAAATTTATTGTAATAAAAAAAGACAAATGAAACAGGGCTTAAAAATAAGCCTTCATGTGTACGAATAGTTCAAGTATGACAAAGGAGAAATGAAAGTCTCTTTAACAAATGGCTCTGGAGGAACCTGCAAATAAGTGAATCTGAATGACTATTTCACACTGTACACAAAAGTTAACTCACAGGGTCAGAGAAAAACTCAATTAGCTGATATGTGGGAAATCTGGTGCTCAATCTCTGGCACTATACGATCCCCTTCCTGGCACCCCAAACCCAGAGTAGCCCTGAGCACTGCCAGGCATTACCCAAAACTGAACAATTAATTTACTCAAAATGGATTAAAGACAATGCTTTTACAAAATATAGTGACATATACAAAGGCTCCACTGGCAAGGGAAACAATAAATAAACACAAATATAACAAACTAAAAAGCTCTGCACTGAAAAATGAAACAAAAATACATCTACATGGGGCCAGAGTGATAGCACAACAGGGAGGTCGTTTTTCTTGCATATGGCTGACCCAGGTTCGATCCCTGGTATCCCATATGGTCCCCAGATCATTCTGCCTGGAGTGATTTCTGAGTGCTGTGAGGTGTGGCCCAAAAACCAAACCAAACCAACCAACCAACCAACCAACCAACCAACAAAAAACCGATAAACATCTACATAAAAATTCATAAAATTAAAGAACTGTTGTAAGAGTTGGAAAACTTTGCATGTGTGTGTATTTTAGCAATAAAGTAGGATGTGCTCTGAATGTACAGGAAAAAAATCATAAAACACAACCCCATTAAAAAATACAGAATTCCACAGAGATAATTTAGTGGGCTGAGGTGCATACTTGGATGGTACAGTGGTTTAGGTGCTTGCCTTATTTATACTTATTTATACAATTGATTGGCATTCAATCCCTTTCATCCTATATGATTCCCTAAGCACCATCAGGAACATTCCTGAGTGCAGAGCTAGGAATAATCCTTGAATATTGCAGGGTGTGGTCCAAAAAAAAAAAAAAAAGAGGTGAGAAACAATAAGGCTGATATGGATGTGGAATAAAAGACCACATTCATTATTGGTGGAAAGTAAAAGTGGCTCAGTCTCTATGGAAATTTTTATTTATTTATTTATTTTGGTTTTTGGGTCACGCCCTGCAGTGCTCAGAAGTTACTCCTGGCTCTTTGCACAGAAGTCGCTCCTAGCAGGCTTGAGAGACTATGTGGGATGCTGGCATTTATACTGTGTTGGCCGTGTGCAAGGCAAATGCCCTACCACTGTGCTATCACTCTGGCCTTTTTAAAAATTTCTTAACTCACCAAAATGGAACTACCATGATATTAATTCCATTCTCAGGTATCTACCCAGAGAATATAAAAACACTAACTTGATTTGGGGGGGCATACTAAGCAATGTTCAGGAATTACTCCTCTCAGTGCTCAGGGGACTATTTGGGATGACAGTGATTGAACTCAGTTCAGCTGTGTACAAGGCAAGCCCCCTACCTGATGTACAATCACTTTGGTCCTGTTTTATATATATATATGTATGTATGTATATATTTTAAATGTCATTGCATGACCTTCAATGCACTGAGCATGGCAAATTCCTCAGCAATAAGGGTGAAGTGAGCTGGAGCGATACAATACAGCAGGTAGGGCATTTGCCTGATATTTGGCTGACTGGGGTTTGATCCTCAGCATCCCATGTGGTCCCCTGAGCATTTCCAGGAGGTGTTCTTGAGGAATTGTTCCTCTCTTCATAAATAAGATTGTCAGATGCAAAACCATTGGTGAGTCCACACTGTTCTTGTCAGAACTGCATTGGGCAGTCCCTGCTCAGACCACTCTTTGGACCCTTCGTAATGCTTTTTGGGAAGTAAAAAAAAAAAAAAAAAGAAAAGAAAAGATATATAATCTAAAAAGGAGTCATACTGTCATCAGCCCTTTTTCCAGCCTCAAAGTACAAAGGCTGAACATCCCCCTCACTCGAGTTTTTGGAAAGGATTTTGTAGGAATTAAGGCTTGAAAAAGTTCAGTGATGCAGCCAGGAGAGAAGGCTGGACTCCCTGAGATTACAGGTGATGGAGACACTTCATTATAAACAAAAGTGTGTCCTGTAAGACCATATGGAGACCACGAAAAGCTCTAAGTCCTTAGCAATGCCCCCACAGACTGATATTTATACAGTGTTTTTTCTAAGTTGGGAGCAGCTTGGAAAAGGCCTATGAAAAACTGTAAGAGCAAGAAGCACTCTAATGCAAGTGCCCTCTCTGCTGTGCTCTTTCTTTGGCTGCTCTGGACAATGAGCCAGGAACCTAGGTGGAATTCAGAAGCCGGCACAGACTGGCTCTGTTCTTAACTCCTCAGACACTTCACAGACAAGTTTGCAGTGGGCTGAATATGAGTAGAACACTATCTGCTGCCCACACCCAGCTGGCATGGGAGTGGAGCAAGGAGCGTCACCCTTACAAGTGGGGATGGGACGGAAGGGGAGCTGTGCCAGGGGTTGGGATGCAGGAACAAGAGGAGACCCCATAACCCTGTTAAACCTTGCACCTTAATGCAAACAAGACCAAGGTCCTGTTGGCACTTCGAGGTTTTCATTTTCATTGCGGTAAGTCATATATTTCACTCAGGCCCTTCAATGGAAGCAGCAGAAATACTAACCAACAAGGACTACATAGAATACAAACCGAGACCCGCACTGCAAACCACTGCCCTGTCCAAACACTCAATCCACGCTAAAGGGGCTTTTACAAAAAGTCCATTTGCCTCGCATCTTTCTAGAGATGTAAGTTCAAATTAAAAAGAGAGTGACACCTTCCTCCTTCTTGGACCCCAGTCTCAAGCTGTGACTGAACCGGCTCTGAACTCACCAGTGTTGATCTCTCCCTCATCATACACATCCACCTCCAGGAGCCTGATGAGCATCCGGAAGAGGATCCTGAGGAACTGGAGATAGGAGCCGGTCTTTCCCACCTGGAGGAGATGTTTTCATTGGGAAGGGGCGGGAGGGAAGAGAGAAAAGAGCATGCAGACTGCAGCTTCTCTATAGCTCGCCCCTGCCTGTGATGCCGAGCGAGTCCTCATGGCCGCGTCGGGGCCCTTCTTCCCTCCCTCGCTTCTATCCCTGGGGAGCCCTGGCGGTACCTGGGGGGGTCCGGTGAGCAGCAGGCGCCGGGGGTGGCAGGCGCGCGCGCCCGAGGCGGGGTCGGGCTGGTTGCTGTGGTCGGCGTGGTGCTGCCTTGCCGCCGTCCACTGGCGGTAGTACAGGGACTGCTCCTCGCTGCTCATGTCCTTGTGCAGCAGCGGCCGCAGCGCGCTCACCCACGCCACGTCCGCGTGCGGCAGCAGGGCCGACGACGCGGGCAGCTTGCCCCCTCGGGGGGCCCCCAGGAGGCTGTAGGCGGCCTTGGACAGGATGACGACGGGGGGCAGGGCGCTGGACAGGCTTCTGCAGCGGCCCACGGGCCGGACCGGCCAGGACAGCGCCCGGGGCCCCGTGCAGGACGACGACGAAGGCCTGGACGAGGTGCTGCTGGCCAGCTGGGCGCCCAGGGAGTCACACTCCTGCTTGAACGCCTCTCCGGAGCCTCCGAGGCCCGTGGAGACCCCCTCGTCCGGCCCCAGGCTGTTCTCGGGGCTCTGGAAGCTGGGGGTCAGAGGCTGCTTCTGGGACTTGTCCGCCATGCTGGAAGAGCTCACCCCATTCTCCATGATGGAGCCTGCAAGAGGACAGAGTCCGATGCCACCGTTACCAGAGCTGGTGCAATGCACACCGCTCCTGGCACCCGCCTGCCGCGTTAACTGAGAAAAATGCCCCCTCTTCCCCGATTCCCACTTCCCCACTCTCCCCTGCCTTTTGGGTGACACTGGTCAATGCAGACACCCGCTGGAAGTGGGTTAGTACTTCTTGGCAGCCATGCTGGTGGCCACATGCATTCTTTCTCTTTCACTCAGGCCCCACTAGCATTGGTCAAGGCTTATTCCTGGCTTGGGGGTTGCTCTTAGCAGTGCTTGGGGGGGAATTAGATATCTCTAGCCCCTGATTACTTTTATAATCAGAAAACATAAAACTGCATTTAATGTAATTAAATTTTAATTTTTGTGAGGGGAGATTTGGGCCACAACTATAGGTGTACAGGCTTACTCCTGGCTCTGTCCATAGTGGTTAGCTGTCTGCAAGTCTAGTGCCTTACTTCCTCCCCACACCCAGTATCTCTATCCCTGACTAATCAAACTTAACTGAAGACATGTCATGCCCTTTGGAACTGCTTTAGAGCACATAGTAATAGTACCAGAGCAAGGTTGACAAGCTACATTCTCAGGTCTTCACAACCAAACAGTGCTCCAGGGAAGCCTCATTTATATTCTGCCATCACCTGTCTATAGCTGATTTATTTGTTTACTCATTCAAACACACTTTTTCTGTCAGTTTCTTAGCCAATTAGCACCAATTTACAGCATGAAGAGCTGAACAAATAAGAGAGCCTTGTGCAAAAGTCAGATGTCTATGAGATAATTAAGGGCAGAGAAACTAAAGAAAATGATGCAGGCTAGGTTGGTAGAGTATTCTTAGCCTAGACTCGCAGATCTGGAAAGTCAGAAGAATCAAGGAGCTCCTTTTTAAATGTTTACCCACAGACTTGATGGCTGTTCCAAAGTCCTGCTTACAAGTACATCTCTCAGGGAACTGAGAATTGTACTGAGTAAGAGACTCCTTTGAAAGCTGGACGATCTACAGCACTGGCTCTGTCTTCCTGCTCACCTCTAACCTATTCCTACCTTTTTCCCCTTGAAAAAGAAAAGGAAGTACAGACCTGAGGTTCCAGTGACAGCACTGCTGTTGCTCTGGGGCCTCTCCAGATCAATCAGCAGCTCATCAGAGTCATTCTCGTTTATGGTGGCTCTCTCCTGCTCCTTTCCACTAAGGTCCAGGGCGACTGTGGGCCCCCGGATGACCTCTTTTGAGACATAGCAGCAAGCCAGACCCACCTCCTGCTCTAAGGCTGTACGGGTTAAATAGCTGGAGTCGATCAACCGGAGATCACAGTACTTCAGAGATCTGTGTACAAGCAATTACATTTGGGAGGATACCATCAGGTGCATGAAGTGTTTCTATGTCCCAGGGTGGTTGAACATACTAGTAGCTACAGCCATGCTTTCAGTGTCAGATTATACTTGATTGAAACCACCTAGCTGCTCTGACCTCAGGATAGTCATGTCATTTTCTTTTCTTTGTGTGTGTGTGTGTGTGTGTGTGTGTGTGTGTGGTAGTCATCACACCCAGCAGCGCTCAGGGATTACTCCTGGATCTATGCTCAGAAATTGCTCCTGACAGGTGCGAGGGACCATATGATTGTGTGTGTGTGTGTGTGTGTGTGTGTGTGTGTGTGTGTGTGTGTGTGGTGGTCATCACACCCAGCAGCGCTCAGGGATTACTCCTGGATCTATGCTCAGAAATCGCTCCTGACAGGTGCGAGGGACCATATGAAATGCCAGGATTCAATCCACCAGCTGTCCTGGATCAGCTGCATGCAAGGCAATCACCTTACCACTGTGCTATCTCTCTGGTCCCTCACTTCATTTAATTTTAATTTAAATTTTTTTTTGGGTCATCACACCCAGCAGAGCTCAGAGGTTACTCCTGGCTCTACACTCAGAAATCGCTCCAGGCAGGCTCAGGGGACTATATGAAATGCCAGGGTTCGAACCAGCATCCTTCTGCATGCAAGGCAAATGCCTTACCTCCATGCCATCTCTCCAGCCCCTCACTTCATTTTCTTGAAGTATAAAACAGAGTAATGGTGTATTGCTCATAGGCTATTGTGAAAAGTGAAGGACAAGACCCATTTAAGGCATTTAGGAAAACAAGTGACTGCCAACATTCAATTTATGCTATCATTGCTATTGTCATCTTTCAATCTACAGGCCTGAGATACTTGAGGGGGTTGAAAACAGCAGACTGACAGAGTTGATGATGATAATAATAGCAGTAGTGATACTGGTAATTCTCTCTGGGGTATACTTTTTTCTTCCAAACTCCCTGCTTGTTTAGACACATACACACATCTAACTGCAATTACCATTCATTCTTCAAATTTTGAGCTGATCTCTGGAAAGTTGGAAGAAATAATCAAGGAGGCTAAGTTTCTTGTAATCCCAATAAAACATTTATCACAATAAAACATCAAAGGGCTTGAGAGATAGCATGGAGGAAGGGCATTTGCCTTGCTTGCAGAAGGAATCCTGGCATGCCATATGATCCCCCGAGTCTGCCAGGAGCAATTTCTGAGTGCATAGCCAGGAGTAACCCCTGAGCGCTGCCAGGTATGACCCAAAACCAAAATAAAATAAAATAAAACATCCAAGAAGAAATGAATAAAATGGTCCCACATTGGGTTAGTCTTAATCATCAGGTCAGCAGACTGACCCATAAAAAATGAGAGCTAATATTCACACTGTACCTGGGAAATGTTTCTCCATGAGGATCTTTGCCAGTTAATATCACTATACAAGGCAACCCTTCTAAATCTTGGTATGTCCGAGGGATCCACTCTTCTGGTTCATTTCCTCTCCAGGTCTACAGAAAGTAATCCATATGGTAAAAGTTAAATCTCGTTAAGAAGGTCTTTAGGTCCTAATTTTTTTTTCCTGTGTGCTTGTAAGTGACTTCCAATCAGTATGTATGTGTACACATTTATTTAAATTGCTCAAGAAGGATAAAATAGATGTTGGTATTCAATCTATTCAACCAGGTATTAGCCACATAAGCCAAGAAACATTCCAGTGATGCAAACCTTGCAGAAATCCTGGTATAACTACCTGGCTCAAAGCTCTGAAAAAAATTTAATATAATAAACAAATTCATTGGATACATTAAAAAAATCTTAACTTTACATGATAATGAGACTATGCAAAACTTTATGAAATAGAATTTTCATCAAGAATCATAAAGTCATTATGGTTATTTGGCCTCTTCCTAAATAAATCGTAAAGATATTGATGATTAGGGCCGTAGAAAAAGCACAGCAGGTAGGGCATTTGCCTTGCACACAGACAACCTGGGTTTGATCCCTAGCATCCCATATGGTCTTTGGAGCCTGTCAGTAGTGATTTCTGAGCGCAGAGCCAGGAATAACCCCTGATCACCTCCAGGTATGGCCCAAAAGCCAAAAAAGGGGGGAAAAAAAGATGATTATTGGGCTAGTTTCCAAAATCTCAAGAAGTTAAAACAAAAAACTAAAGATTTTCTCATTAGAAGAGTACAGAATTAGTTCAAAGTTACATACAAAATCTATTATATATTTTCTCAGACATATCAACACATACAGATACACATGTGTGTCTTCAATTAAATATCAATCTTAAATTCATGAACATTCAAAGAAAAAAGAAAACCCTACCAACTTGAAAGATGTTGAAAAGTAAAAAGATTTTTTCTACTATATATACATATACATAAAACCACTTCTTTTTTTTTTCTTTTTGGGCTATGCCCAGTGGTACTCAGGGCTTACTCCTAGCTCTGCATTCAGGGATTATACCCGATGCTGCATGGTGCACGGGGGTCATATGGGATGCAAGAGATTGAACACAGGTTGGTCACATGCAAGGCAAATACCCTACTCACTGTACTATTGCTCTGGCTCCCTCACATAGTATATTTTATCTCTTCAGGAATCATAGGTAATGGCTCCAACAAGATTAATGAAGTGGGCTGGAGAGATAGCATGGAGATAAGGTGTTTGCCTTGCATGCAGAAGGTCGGTGGTTTGAATCCCGGCATCCCATATGGTCCCCTGAGCCTGCCAGGAACGATTTCAGAGCATAGAGCCAAGTAACCCCTGAGTGCTGCTGGGTGTGACCCAAAAACAAAACAAACAAACAAAAAGGTTAATAAAGTAAGGTTTTAATGGTGGGGAAACAAATCTACACAAGCATATTTTCAAAATATTACCAACAAATATCATCTTGGCCAAATATAACCTACACTTCCATAAAATATTTTCACATCACTTTGCTGTTACTGATAAATGATGAAATACAGTTCTACACATTGATTCTGCCACTGTAATGCTGCTTCTGCAGAAATAATGATGACAATAGGCTGGCTGAGCACTAAGTTCAAGAAGAATACTGCGCTCAAGACCTATGAGTTTTGATGAAATATAAGTCTTCTGGAGGGATTTATTTAGGTTTAAATCTTAAATCCTTCCATTGTGTTTTCATGACTTATAAATTAACCACATATGTAACAGAATTATCAGGCAAATAAAAATATAGTGGTTAACTTCAGAAAGGGATACTGAAATTTAACCAAGACTAGAGGTGAAGGACTGCCCATTGTGTCTCCACAGAGATAAAGGAGGTTGGTAAGTGGTACTTTGGTGAGGCTAGGCCCATCTGGCAAGTGACATATCCTAAAAGGAGTTCACAAATTCACTTCCAGACAGAGAGTTTATAAAGGATAGACTGATGTGATAGTAGTTTTGAGAATAAGGAAATTTCTTTTGTATGACTGGTATGAGTCAAGAACTCATATCAATGGCACAAACTCTTTGAGAATTACTTGTAGATTACTCAGGGCAGTGGCTGCACACACCAATCGCTCTCTAAACGCTGCAAGTGATCCTGATGTGCTGGCAGTTAGGTGGAGAAGCTTACACTATGGTTTCCAAACTATGACCAGAGAACTTACACTGACTCAGTAACGGGTGGTCTGAAGGTTCTGAACAAACTGACTCTGTAATTCCTTACACTCATCAGTGAAGACAGAGACCCAGATAATAGCTCCCTACCCCCATGGACTCCAGGATATTCCAAGGGGACCAACTGCATAAATGGGGGGTGGGGAATGGGCAATGGGCCTTGAGTAGGAGGCCACAGAAAGGAAACAGGGTTGGAAGGGGTCACAGTCAGGATAAATTGAGAACACTACTTTTAGCATGTCTCCCTACACAAAGGGGGTTGGAATTCAGAGTGGCATCATGATAAGTATTTCTGGATTCTTCATTATTATTTGAACCTGGGTTACAATCACTATAGGTCATGCAAGGTAAGTGCTTCCTTCCTGTGTGCTTTTTCTCAAGCATAATAAAGATCTCTGTCTCTCTAAGTGATACCTGGTGTGTACTTGAATGATTATCAGGTTTCTTTTCTTTTCTTTTCTTTTTTTTTTTGGTCGTTGTTATTTGTTTTGGGGCCATACCCCCGGCATGGGGTTACTCCTGTCTTTGCTCAGGAACCACTTCTGGGGGTGCTCAGTGGACTATATGAGATGCCTAAAATTGAACCCAGATAAGCTGCATGCAAGGTAAGCATCTGCTGTGTTTTCCTGGACCCCTTAAGTAAATATGTGGTGCCAGGAATTCAAACTGGGACTGGCAGTATGCAAACACCTTAACCCCTGTACTATCTCTATCTCTATGGCTATCTCTATCTCTATGGCCTCAGTAAAAAAAAAGTTTAAATTAGAAAGAGGCTTCAAGAAGACCAAAAATCCCTAAATAGAGATCTTGGAGACCATTTCTCTAATTTTGCAGATGGGAAACTGTAGTTTAGGGTGAAAATGCAAACAGTTCCATCCCTGTGTACTTTCTCTGGAAAACTGTGTCAAACTAGATTTTTCCTTGACCAATTTAATATTTAATGTAGATACTACATTGGTTTAACTTTGATATACTGTCTATGCAGGTTTTTATTTCATTTATTTATTTTGGTCACACCCAGTGGTGTTCAGAGGTCATTCTTGGTTCTTTGCTTAGGAATCTCTCCTGGCAGGCCCGGGGGACATTCAGGCTGTCAGGGATGGAGTCCTGGATCAGGCACATGCAAGGCAAATGCCCTCCCTCCAGTGCTATCACTCCAGCCTTTATGCAGGTATTTTATTAAATGTTTCCTAATCCTTTGGCCAAGCTGGATTCCAAAAGTCTTAAGAGCAGGGCATTAGTAGGGCATTAAGTGGGTTGATTTAGGAATCCTGCCTCCTTCCAAGCCAAACAGCAAACAGCAGCTATCCCTGGGTATGGGGCCGGCTGTGGATTTGCGCATGCACAAAACACCTCTGTGGGATATGTCTGCATAATTTCAGGCCAGCCTGTCTTGGGCAGAGAGTTAAGCAAATACAAAGAAACAAGAAAAGATGGATAAGGACTGTACGTGAGCTGACAGGCAGATGACAGAAAAGGATTAGTAAACTGATGAATTTAAAGGCATACCCCCACAGGACAGAGAGAACTTACCTTTTACTTATTTTTCTGAGAAAACAGATGTTGGTGGGCTAGACGCATCTCGAACAAGGTCAATAAACATGGGGTCAAATTGGGTCATCTCATTTTTGCACCTGCAGTTGGAGAGCATGGAAGACCAACTGCAAGCACATGCTAAAAGGGGGGCTTGACACAATCTTCATTGACTGGCTAGATCAGGAAAGCGAACATTCTCTTAGTTTAGCTTTAACATTATCAGGAAGATCATATGGATTTAAGTGCAAAACTCTAAAACGTGGGTTGGGGACACCTAGATAGAACTCCTAGAAAACAGAAGCAAACGCTGTTTCTCAGAAGAAATGTCTGGTCATTGCTAACCTTTAATCGCGCCACAAAGTGAGCTCCAACGCTGAGTTGAGAGGCAGGGTTCCCAAGGATGATCTCAAAGCGGTACTGTAGCCCCAGCTTGTCACGGACCTCCTGCAGCCGTTCCTTAGCTAGCATCGCCAGCTGCACAGAGGGTACCCTGATAATGAGCATGTGTCCCCTCCCGCTTTTGTTTCTTCCGGGGCAGCTAATAAGGTCATCCATAATGCTGAGTGTTTCCGGGGTGCTGTGGTCTCTGAGCGATGCCATGGTGGTGAGAGCCATCAGCGCCTCCGAGTACTGCTGGATGAGAAGATAGCAGCGGACAACCATGCTGTGCAGCCTGGGGTACCTTCAATAGAAAACAGGGGACAGGCGTTCAGTCAGCGGGATCTTCTGCAACAGTGAAGTCTGAGTGGAGGGAAGAGTTTAAGATCATCTGAGAGGCCTGAGCACTAGTACTGCCTTAAAGCCCACATCGTTGGAAGAAAAGGTGACATCAGAGTTAAAGATGGTCAAGGGGCAGTCACATCTTCCTGCTGGGCCCTGGGATAGCAGTAGTGAGCCCAGAAGTCCAGTCACACTTCATCAGTATCACACCATAACAAGATCACCAGGTAATTTTCGTGTGTACAAAGCTTTAAGAAGTGCTGGTGTAGCCATGGTAGCTATCCAGAGTTGTAATGGATCATCTCTGATTCTCATATCTTGCTGAGGCATTAGATTAGAATAGGAGCTTTATCAGGACACATCTCTCATTCTTAAGATTACAATAAAGGTAATGGAGACCAAAATGTTATGATTATGAAAAGGATGAAAAGATGGTATTACTGGGATCAGAGAGAGAGAGAGAGAGAGAGAGAGAGAGAGAGAGAGAGAGAGAGAGAGAGAGAGAGAGAAAGTACTGTAGGCAGGACGCTTGCCTTGCATGCAGTGGACTCTGGTTAGGGATAACATCCTCAAGCACCCATGAGTGATTCCTGACTCCTGGACACAGAGCCAGAAATAAAACCAGTATGATCACCCCCCCAAATTATAAAAAGGGGTAATATTACTAATCTAAAATCAGCTTCAAGGAGTGGTGAGTCCAGTTAGAGGAATCAATACACTGACAATATCATGACAATGGTAGTGAGTGAGAGAGATAGAATGCCTGTCTCAAATACAGGCAAGAGGTCTGGGAGGAGGGAGTTGGGGGCATTGGTGGTAGGAATGTTGCACTGGTGAAAGGGGTGTTTTTTTTTTTTTTTATAACTGAAGACAAACCACAAACATGTTTGTAATCATGGTGCTTAAATACATTTTTTTTTTGTTTTTGTTTGTTTTTGGGCCACACCCGGCGGTGCTCAGGAATTACTCCCGGCTCTTACGCTCAGAAATTGCTTCTGGCAGGCTCGGGGGACCATATGGGATGCCGGGATTCGAACCACCATTTCGTCTGCATGCAAGGCAAACGCTTTACATCCATGCTATCTCTCCGGCCCAAATAAAGATATTTTTTAAAAAATAAAATAAAATCGGCTTCATATAGAAAGCAGAGCAGTAAGGAAAATTTGCCTCTGTCGCTGGAGAAAGCTTTGAGCTGACTGGATAAATAGCACCCCCTGGTGGCAGAACATGACATCAGCGGAGCCCCGCTCAGCAAATAGCTAGATCTCGCCTCATTTTAACGTTTCTGGAACCTTCATCAGATCCACAACCTTGGACAGCTAGATCAGAGGATCACTTTACTCAAACCAGCAGTTTGTTTTTACAATTACAGAGCAAACATAAAATAAGCTTCATAGTTATGTGACATTCCTTAGAATGCCAGGCCTTCTGACAACGAAGTAAATGGGTCAAGAGGACCTGTTGCAAATTTAATTAATGCTGGTCAAAAGAGCTGGCTCTGACACAGCGTGGCCCTGGGTCGAACATGGCTGGCTTGGTAACAGAAGTGAGTATGAACTCTCTTGCTTGCCAGCTAGTTGCCGGCTAGTCTGGACAAGCAACCAGCTGCCTACCAGGTAGGTAGGCTAATGGGGAATGCATTTGACAAGTTTTATCGTATCTACTAAACGTGAAACAAGTGGTCTTCTGGCTTTGCCCAGAAACATCCAGGGTCAAATACCAAATGAACAGTGTGAAGTATTTTAGAGCTTAAAAGAATTATGGTGCCCTGGATTCTAACCAGTCTACTTCTTTTCAAAGGAAAATAAGGTGAGGGTGCTCAGAGAAATTCAGGTTCGTGCCCAGATTATCCAACTGGTCAGACAGAGCTGGGTCTAGATTTCATTCAGGCCACTCTCTCTGACAGTGATTTCTTTTTTCCAGGCGGGGGAGAGGCACACCTGGCAGCGCTCAGAGGTTACTCCTGGATCTATGCTCAGAAATCGCTCCTGGCAGGCTTGGGGGAATATATGGGATGCCGGGATTCAAACCACCGTCTGTCCTGGGCTGGCTGCATGCAAGGCAAACATCCTACAGCTGTGGTATCTCTCCGGCCCCTGACAGTGATATTTTTAGGTTGCAAAGATTTAGTAGAGTGGGGGAAAAGTGAAGAAATCCTTCAGTTCAATTAATTCCCTTTGAGGGTTTAATAAATTATACCTATTTTCAAATGTTCAATAAATCATACCTATTCTCGGCCTGGGGTGACAGATTGAAATAGCAAAAATGAGTCCTGTTTAAAATGCCTTTTTTTGTTGTTGTTGTTGTTGAGCTATGTATAAAAGTCCAAGTTAGAATAATGGGTAACTTTTTGAAACACTGACATAAATTTCACTCTTAGAATGATGATGAATTGGGGCAGAGAGATAGCACAGTGGCATTTGCTTTGCAAGCAGCCGACCCAGGATCTAAGGTGGTTGGTTCGAATCCCGGCGTCCCATATGGTTCCCGGTGCCTGGCAAGGGCTATTTCTGGGCAGATAGCCAGGAGTAACCCCGAGCACCGCCGGGTGTGGCCCAAAAACCAAAAACCAAAAAAAAAAAAAAAAAAAGAATGATGATGAATTGTTGTTGTTGTTTGTTGTTTGGGCCATACGCAGGGGTTTTTCCTGGCTTTGTGCTCAGAAATTACTCTAGGCAGACTCCAGGGGCCATATGGGATGCTAGGAATTGAACCCAGGTCAGCCATATGCAAGGCAAATACCTTAATTCTGTGCTATTGCTCTGACCCTAATGAATTTTTATTTTTAATTCTTTTCACACCTGGTGGTGCTCAGGCATGCTGGAGATCAAACCCAGATCAGCTGTGTGCAAGGCAAACACCCTACCATCACTCTAATTCTGAACTATGAATTTTAAATTATTTTATCCAATCTTATGTGTCTATCTTAAATTGTAATTTTGTAAGCGTTCTGAGTTGTAATAGGGGCTGATGTGATCAGCTGTTAAAATATGGGTTACAGAAGTGCAAGATGTTACTGGAAGGAAAGAGACATTCCAAACTGGTGGGTGGAACAGGTGGGTAGGAAACATGGAGAGGAGAGACTTAGGCTGGATATGAAAATCTAGGATCACCTGTGCTATGAAAGGATTAATGTTTCAGTATCAGTTAAGTCTTTTCAAATCCGACAGCTGCAGAAATCTTAGACCCTACTTTAGGTCTGAGTTTTCTGACACAGCATTCTAACTGGCTAGATAGGGTGTATTCACCTAGTTCATTTATATATGCTTATATCTTCTTCATTTTTAGTGCCAGAGATTGATCTCTGAGCCTCACACATGCAAAGATGTATAATGGTGTTCTTTCTCTTTCTTTTTATTCAGAAAAGTCACAGGTGGTTAAAAAGATGGCTTAGGTGGTTAAAAAGATGGCTTATGAATAACTGGAGCCAGTCTGAAGAACAAGTTACTAAAAAAAATAGGTGTGTCTCCTCTGATAGAGCCCAAATACTCTATCACTAGATCGTTAGGCAGAATTCTGTGGCTGGAGGATAGGGAAGGCACTCTTATTAGCTTTACATCACCTATTCTTTGAGACATTCAAGATCAAACAAGAAGCTATGAAAACCCCTTTATTCTCCTAGATTTTTTACTGGAGCTGTGAATAAAAAGAAGGCAGAGAAGATTGTTTCTCATTTTGTCTTGATTTTGGGTCTCACAAAGCAGTAAGTGTTCAGGGATTACTTACTCCTGGCAGGTTTGCAGGGAGCCATATGGTATGTTGAGGATCAAACCAGAGTCAGCTGTGTGCAAGTCAGTACCCGCCCTGTTGTTTTATCTTTCAGACACAAGAAAGCAGAGAAAACTAAACCATGATTCCTATCCCCTAAAGTCAGAGACTAGAGGAGGACCCCTAGAAACTGAATTTACTTAAATGATCTGACTGTCCTTAATTTTTCCTGTCTATACTACAAATCTCTTATAGCAGATTTAAATTTTATCATCTACAGTACTTGCCTGTGGAAAAGGAGAAAAGAGGGAAAATACCAAAAGGTGGAATGTATGGGGTATGGGGGGAGGGGAGCAGACCTCAAATACTTGGTGTATAATTGGGCAAATTCCCCTCTGCTCATGAAATCTTGGTGGTAGCAAAGAAGTACACATGGGAGATGATTCAGAACATTAAAAGCAGTTCAAAGTCTACTCCTGGTGGTTAGTTTCCTTTGTGAGTCATGGGGCATAGGGAGAGGATAAAACAAACCCAGCAGTAAAAGGTCATCTTAGGAAAGTCTATTTAACTGTCTCCGAATGTCATTGCCGGCACCGTTCTTGGTGATACTGACACAGAAGACTCGGGCTATTTTAGAGAGCTAAGTACAGCAGAACAACAAACTGCAGATCCTCATTTACCTCTCCAGGAGTGTGGTTCCCATTTTTTCAAATGTCTCATCACATCTCAGAAGTGGGCTTGTGATTCCCCATTGCAGTGACTTGCTATACTCATTCAAGCCGAAGTACAACTTCTCCTCGCAGCTGATGTCCTCCTGATTCAAAACAAAACAAAACAAAATCCAGTGAGGACAGGATACATCAAGTCTTGTTTTCTAGGGTGGTGGTGGGAATTCCTTTATTAAATTATTTTCTGGAAGCTAAAAAAAATTGTGACTAAGTAAGTGGACTAGAGTAAAAAGCTTCTGCACTTGAAAATATCAATAATGTAACATTCGGAATGGAAGAAAATATTTGCAAGCCAAATATTTAAAGAGGTAAAAATTCAAAATACATATATGAAAGAATTCATAAACCCAATAGCAAAATAAACAAAAGTGATTAACTGAATATGGGCAGAGGAAATATAGGCATTTTGCCAAATTGGGCAGTTACATGCACAGGTGTTTAACATCTGCCAGAGACCCTGCTGATCCCCAGCACAGCTGGACAGATTGTGGCTCTGTACCACCCCCCCCCAAAAAAAAAGTTCTCAACATCAGTGATCACCAGAGGACTAAAAACTCACAATTAACTCTCACTTGGCATCTTTTTTTTTTTTTTTTTTTGGTTTTTGGGCCACACCCAGCGTTGCTCAGGGGTTACTCCTGGCTATCTGCTCAGAAATAGCTCCTGGCAGGCACGGGGGACCATATGGGACACCGGGATTCGAACCAACCACCTTTGGTCCTGGATCGGCTGCTTGCAAGGCAAACGCCGCTATGCTATCTCTCCGGGACCGGCATCTTTATGTTCAAATATTAACAGTGGTGTCCAATCATTGGTGAGCAGACAGGAAACAAGCAGCAGGTGTAAAATTTTGAAAAAAAAAAAAAAGCCAACAACAAACCATTGACAAAAGAACAAACAGTAACGAGTGTTGGCGAAAAGGGAACACTTATGTATTGTTAGTGGACTTTACATTGGTGCTGCTATTATGGAAAGTGAAAACAGACCAACTATAGGATTCAGCAATTCCACTTTGAGTATCTAAAGGAGAAGAAATCAGAATGTCAAAAAGGTATGGAGAGTTCCATATTCCTTGCTGCTTTCTTCATAACAGCTAAGATATGAAAGGGTCCACTGATGGATGAATTGAAAAGGTGATGTGGTATATAAATAATAGAATACATGATGGGATTCTATTTAACTGTGATAAGGAGGAAAATCCTGCCATTTGCAACATCACAAATAAACATTGAAAGTATTATTCTAAGTGAAATAAATCTAAGAAAGACAAAATACATCAATTAAAAATATAAAATCTTGGGTTGGAGAGATAGCATGGAGATAAAGTGTTTGCCTTTCATGCAGAAGGTCATTGGTTCGAATCCCGGCATCTCATATGGTCCCCGAGTCTGCCAGGAGTGATTTCTGAGTGTAGAGCCAGGAGAAACCCCTGAGCACTGCCGGGTGTGACCCATAAAACAAAACAAAAAAAAATTGAAATCTTAAGTCAAACTCAGCATGTGGCTGACCATGGTTTCATCCACAGTACCACTCTGAGCACAACCCGGAGTGATCCCTGGGTACAAAGCCAGGAGTAAGCCCTAAGCATCACTAAGTGATGTATACAGGAACTGGAAAGCTAATGCAGAGGTTAAGGTGCTGTCTGTCAGTTAACTCCAGTTTAATCCCCAGTACCACATGGTCCCCAGAAAATCATCAAGTGCATCCCTAGAGGCCCCCAATTCCACTGTGACAGACCAGCTATTACCTGGCCACAGCGTTTGAGTGGCACTGCATTCTCGAGCCCTCACGTTGAAGTGCTGGCCTGTATGTATGAGCGGGATGAGAGAAATCCTTTCATGATATATGCCTATAAAATCAGCAAAACTTATGCTTCAAATACAATTAAAATGTATTTAACTGACAAAAATCCACTTTCTTCCACATGCAGCAGTGCTCAGGGTCTATTCCTGCGAGGTACTAGGGGACTACAATGTTGCTCTCAACAATGCTCAGAGGATCATGTGGTGTTGGAGAGTCTACAATCAAAGCATGTGTGCTCCAGTCCACTTGAGTACCAGTATCTCTCCACCATAGAATTTTTTTCCTTCAAATAAAGTATTATGTACGCAATACAATGTTGACAAACTTTCTTTTCTTTTTTCTTTTCCCTTCAAATGAATTAATATGTACGTAATACAATGTTGACTCATGGCTCTGCATTCAGGAATTATCCCTAGAGGTTCAGGAGACCACAGGGAGGGAATACTGGGAATTGAACCTGGGTTGGCCTCATGCAAAAGCAAGCACTCTACCTATACTCTCTGTACTTTCTTCACCTCTGACAACCTTTCTTAAGGCAGAAAATGAACAATGAGGACAATAACTTAGGTAATCAGAAGAAGAGTATGCAAGAGTAAGAAAAAGTTTGGGGCGGGGTGAAATCAATACTCTACTATGTGTTTCTGTACATTTTGTTAAAAGTAGGTTATAAGTTTGGCTCTAAGTTTTTTTGTAGCCATCTAAACAGAAAGTAACTGTATGACTTATAAGTCCATAGATAAAAAATAAGACATTCTGTAAATTTGGCAGTTAATTTTTTTGTTTTGTTTTTGGAACACTCTTTGGCACTGCTCAGGGATCATTCCTGGTGGGGCTTGAGGGACCATCAAGGATGCCAGGAATTGAACTCAAGTCAGCTATATGTAAGGGAAAACTCCCTACCCACTATTTCTTCTGCCATGACAGCCTTAATTTTTTGGAAGCACCCAAAGAGCTAATTTTTTTTGAGCATGGTCTTAGTCAAAGTAACTAAACTGAGGAGTTTTATAATACTGACGTTTAGAACAAAGATTGAACTACATCTCATTCAGAGGCTTAAAAGACTTTTCCCTTATTTACATGTGTCCTTTTGAATTCTTGGCTGGGTTCTGGATAACTGTCAAATAAGTGATCTCAGGTTGAAAAGTCACTGATCTGTGTTCCACAACTGATTTGGGCTGCTAGAGTAGAGTACAGCCAGAGTAGAAATCCTTTCTTTATGAAGTATTTGGTCACATTACTTCTCATCTTTGCTCCTGTTTCTTTGGGGGGGAAATAAAACCCTGCTCTAGGTCTATTCCTTCTCTGGAGTGAAATAATTTGCACAGTCAACTGCATCTATTTTCTCATCCCTGTTTGTTTTGTATCATTTTAATTTCTCTTTCTCCCTCTGTATTCTGTCCCTACCTCCCAACTATCTTCCCTGTTGATGTCATTGTTGCAGTGACTGAAGATCACATACATAGGTGCGATGCTCACACACTGGACTGTTTACTCGGCAGTGGTCCTTCTGAGGGTCGCAAACTTTAGCTGAGGTGCTCATACACATGTTGGCTAGGAGAGTCCAATTTCTGGCATTGGGGTTTCCACATCTCTTTAAACTAGCATTCACTTTTGTTGCTGTGCTTGTACAGACCTGACTGTATTATAGCCAGAAATTATAGTAGTGCTGAGGACCACAGACAGTAAGCAGCTAGGGTGATGCATACTGCACGTGCGTGGCACCAGAGACTGAACTTGAGGCCTTAATCTTGCAAGGTAGGTGCTTTAACTATGGGGAAATCTCATGATCTCTTTTTATTATTTCTTAGAAAAATTATAGAGTAGTTCGTTAGATACATGGCTTGTGATCAACTGGAGTCAGTGTGGGTTTTTAAGAACTAGAGCTACTGGGCTGGAGAGATGGCATGGAGGTAAAGTGTTTGCCTTGTATGCAGATGGATGGTGGTTCGAATCCCGGCATCCCATATGGTCCTCTGAGCCTGCCAGGAGCGATTTCTGAATGTAGAGCCAGGAGTAACCCCTGAGCGCTGCCGAGTGTGACCCAAAAACCAAAAACCAAAAAAAAAAAAAAAAAAAGAAAAAGAAAAAAGAACTAGAACTAGAACTACTGAAAAAATAAATGAAGTTTCTCCAGTGTGTTGTTTGTATTAAACTGCAACTACAGTTTAATAGTTGAATACTTAAGAAACATACATTCCGGCTCTTCTGGTTCCAGCCATGGCCAAGTCCAAGAACCACACCACGCACAACCAGTCTCGAAAATGGCACAGAAATGGGATTAAGAAACCCCAATCACAGAGATACGAGTCTCTTAAAGGGGCGGACCCCAAATTCCTAAGGAACATGCACTTTGCCAAGAAGCACAACAAGAAGGGCCTGAAGAAGATGCAGGCCAACAATGCGAAGGCATTGAGTGCCCGTGCTGAGGCCATCAAGGCCCTTGTGAAGCCCAAGCAGGCCAGGCCCGTCGTCACCAAGAAGGACAGCCGCAAGCTCAGTCGGCTTGCATACATCGCTCACCCGCATTGCCAAAGGTCTTAGGCTCTGCCTGCCCAAGACCAAGGTTGAAGCCAAGGATCCAACCAAGGTGAAATCCAAAGCTCAGTTCAAGGCAAAAGCCAAGAAGGCTCAGCTTAAGGCAAAAACCAAGGCCCAGCCCAAGACCCCGGCAGCTGCAGCTCCAGCATCTGCTCCCAAAGGTGCCCAGGCCCCACCCAAGGCTCCATAGGAGGCTTCCATCAGCCAGTGCGCACATTGAAGGACTGGTGCAACCTCTGAGCTGTTGGTTGCACGGGTGTTTCTGTGCTGTTTGTACAAATAAACCTGAGTGCAGGATAAACAAAAAAAAAGAAAGAAACATACATTCCGGGGCCGGAGAGATAGCATGGAGGTAAGGCATTTGCCTTGCATGCAGATGGTTGGTGGTTCGAATCCCAGCATCCCATATGGTCCCCTGAGCCTGCCAGGATCAATTTCTGAGCGTAGAGCCAGGAATAACCCCTGAGTGCTGCTGGGTGTGACCCAAAAACCAAAAAAAAAAAAAAAAAAAAAAAAAGGAAAAAAAAGAAACATACATTCCAAATATTAAAAATCATACTAATTGGTGGCAAGTAATTAACACTGGTGAAGGGATGGGTGTCAGAACATTGTATGACTGAAACTCAACCATCAATAACTTTTTAATTCTGTATCTCACAGTAATTCAATACAATATTTATTTATTTTTGGGGGGGGTCACACGGGCAGTGCTCTGGGGTTACTCCTGACTCTATGCTCAGAAAATCACCCCCGGCAGGCACGGGAGACCATATGGGATGCTTGGATTTGAACCACTGTCCTTCTGCATGCAAAGCAAACATGCTGCTTCCGTGATATCTCTCTGGCCCCAATAAAAATATTTTTTTTTCTTTTTTTGGTTTTTGGGCCACACCCGTTTGATGCTCAGGGGTTACTCCTGGCTATGTGCTCAGAAATCGCCCCTGGCTTGGGGGGACCATATGGGACGCCGGGGGATCGAACCGCTGTCCGTTCCTTGGTAGCGCTTACAAGGCAGACACCTTATCTCTAGCGCCACCTTCCCGGCCCCAATAAAAATATTTTTAAAGAAAGATTTAGATACTTAAGTGCTTATAGTACTTGATCAGATTTTTCACTAACTGTTCTTCATAAAAGTAACATAAAATATTCACCTGAAGCACCAAATAATCTGTGTATGAATGAGTCAGATACTAGATAATGCTGATGTTTCTGGACTAGTTCAGGAATTTTTCACATGTTTTCTGCTCATGATCCTTTCCACCAAAGAAACACAAAAAGAGTGAGCTGATGGGTTCATTCTACCATTTACTTTCAATTGATTTTTGATTGTTGGGCATTCAGAAAGTTTTTTTTTTTGTTTTTTGGGCCACACCCGTTTGATGCTCAGGGGTTACTCCTGGCTAAGCGCTCAGAAATTGCCTCTGGTTTGGGGGGATGCCAGGGTCCTTCCTTGGCTAGCGCTTGCAAGGCAGACACCTTACCTCTAGCACCACCTCGCTGATCCTACATTCAGAAACTTTTAACTGTTGCTAAATATTTCTCAACCCTTACATTCAACAACCCACTGTTTAAGAAACTGGAATCTATACCTAAAGCTAGCAACATGAGCTTCATGCAGGTGTTTTTTGTTTGTTTGTTTTTGGTTTTTGGGCCACACCCGGCAGTGCTCAGGGGTTATTCCTTGCTGTCTGCTCAGAAATAGCTCCTGGCAGGCATGGGGAACCATATGGGACACCGGGATTTGAACCAACCACCTTTGGTCCTGGATCGGCTGCTTGCAAGGCAAACGCCGCTGTGCTATCTCTCCGGGCCCCAGGTGTTTTTTTTTTTTTTAAGTAATTATTATTGGTTGATCTGTGGCATCCTTCTGAAATGAATGTAATATGTAGGAACTGTTTGAGCCACTCTGGTGAGCAGATTGGAAGAACCTTCTGGCCAGATCCTCTAGAGCCCTTCCTTCTACCCACCAAAACAAACAAGCAAACAAACAAACAAAATAGGGAAAGTAAATACAAAAAGCTTTTCTGTACCATCTGTTTTGTCCCTATGAACATTTGTGTTGTGGAAGAGGCCATTCCTGTGTGGGGTCAGTGAGCATTTAAGAGTCTCTGCACCTGCCTCTCCAGGGGACCTGAAAATGCTCGAAATATAAACCCTATTAAAATAACATACCATTTACTGAATCCCATGTCTTTGGGAAAATGATCTCTTCTCTTAAAAAAAAAATTCCCTTCCAAAGTTCTGTCCTCTCTGCAACCCCACCTTGGAGTTCTCCTTTTCTCAGCTGTTGCGTCTGTTTTTCTTCCAGCAAACACTGCTCTTTGGACTGACAGTCACCATTCCCTGGAAGGTCACCAATGATTCCTGAGGCCAAGTCCCAGTTCTTTATACGTCAGTTCTTAGCTTTACTGTCCTCTTCAAGTCCTCTGTATTGTTTTTCTCCAAGATTTTATCTACACCATCTGTTTCAGTGACCATTATTTTTGAAAAAAATGTTCCAAATCGATTAGCTCTAGTCCAAACCCCAATTTTGCATTTGAAGTGCTGTAATACCATTAGCCTCATTGAGAATCAGTTTTCTCTGCTTTCTACAGATAAAAACTTTCCCTGAATTCATTTTTTCAGCCAGTCTAGAGGCAACACCTCATAAGGAGCCAGGAAGAGAGTCCCAAGGACTTGTGTACATGTTTTGCATATCAGAGACTTGAGTTCAATCCCTGGCACTACAAGGTCCCCAAGCACAACAAAGTCAATCCTCCTATGCAGTACCTGGAAAACCTTCAAAAAATACTTCAAGAAGTATTCAAAAATACTTCATTGGAAGTATCCCCTGAACTCAGTGAGTTCATAAACCACCGTCAAATATACAAAACAAACAAACATGGATGGATAATTTTGTATCTGGATGATAACCTGAAAAAGAACCATTCAGGGGGCTGATAAGATATAGTTCAACAGACTAAAATGTACACTTTGCATTCAGGAAGCAGTGGTTCATGCCCCAGCACAACATACAGTCCCCTGAGCACTTTGAAGACTGATCCTGGAACAAAAAGCTGGGTGTAGCTCCTGAGCACTGAAAATTAAACTAAACCAAAACAAAACAAATAAAACAAAAAATAAACAAACAAAAAACCCCTTCAAAAAACAAAATCAAATTTACACAGGACACTATTCGTGAGGTGTTTTTTATTTGTTTGTTTTGTGGGGGGGCACATTCTGTATACTCAAGGTTTTCTCCAGGCTTCACACTCTGAATCACTTCTGGTGGTCTCAGGGAAACAAGGGATTCTGGGATCAAAGCCAGGTTGTCTGTGTACAAAGCAAGTGTCTTACTCACTGTACTCTTACTTGTCCCCTGTTCATTAGTTTTAATCTTACAATAATGATAAATCTATGGAATTCCCATGGGATAAGGCATTATGTTCGATTTTTGAATGCTTGTGTTGCTGTTTTATAGTCACAACTAATATGTAAGACTCTGCCTCTGGGAGAACTGAGAGCAGGACTCTGTGAAGAGTCTCGAACACATACTCACCATACTGTCCAGCTGTATCCAGTGAACCTCATTACTGGAACTGATTCGGGACTGTTGGGTCTGCAGAGTGTATGGGAAGGAGCTGACCTGGAGCACCAGGAGATTAAAAGCTTCCAGAACTTCTCTGCAATTGATCACTCTATCAGCCAATCCATGACTAGGTTCACCATGTGACAAAGATCCAGAAATGACACTGGAAACATTGAAAGTGATATTAATACCTTAGAATTTAATTGATTAGATGCAAAGAAAACACCACACATAAATATAATGTTTTAGTCTTATTTTTAAAGTGCTTTTTAAGTTGAAACAATAAACAATTTATTTAGAAGAGCAAAAATTACCCCTTTAGCTCTTCTAATGAGCCTCTGCATCTTACCCCTTTCAGATAATAATTTGTTTTTCATTTAAATTCTTTCCCAAGGCCAGAGCATAGCACATTGTATAGTGCATTTGCCTTGCCTGGGTTTAATCCCCAGCACCCTGAGCACTGCCAGAAGTAAGCCATGAGTACTTTTTGGGTGTGGGCCAAAAACAAACCTCAAAGTCTAAATTTAGTGTAGTTTAAGTGCTATGTTTATCTATATCAGTAATTGAGATGAATTACTTTAGTTTGAAAGCTCAGTTGAAAGCTAGAGCTTTCCCATTAAACCACCATGCTCATATTATGTAATGTTCTGTACCCTGAGAGAGGTCTCAGGGCTTCCCTCTGCCAATGTCACTTTCCCTCCTCTGAGACTGCTAAGCTAGGGTAGGGGTTGTTTCTTAAACCTCCCAATGATCAATGATCAGTAATTTCATATCTCTGAATCTTTTTGTTTTGATTTTGTCACAACCAACTGACCACTCCTGGAAGGTCCCAGGGACCCTGTGGTATGCTGGGGTTTGAACCTGGGTTAGCCAAGTTAAGGCAAATGGCTGGCCCACTTTATTGTCACTCCAGCCCCTTGTCAAGACTTTTTGAGGTAGTAGAGTGACACAATGCTCTGAAGACAACATTGCTAAAAGGAATCAATCAATTTATTGTCTGTATAGTTAAATCAGTCTTGCATTATAAGAAAAAGTTAGGAGGGCCAGAGTGAGAGCATAAAGATAGAGTGCCTTGCAAGTTCAAGTGCTTGAACTTGCCTAGGTTCAATCTCCAGCATCCCATATGGTCTCCTGAGCTTGCCAAGAGTGATTCTGGAGCACAGATTCCAGGAGCAACCCCTAAGCACAGCTGGGTGTCAGCCCCAAAACAAAATAAAACAAAAACTAATAGAAAGAAAAGGGTAAGAATCACCAATAAGAAGCAAGGCAAAATAACAGTAATATAGACCCTATTAGCTCATTTTATCAGTTACTAAACTCATTAATCACTAAATGACTTTCCTGATCTTAATTAAAATAAAAATGTCTATTAAAAAGAAGATGCTTAATGTTAAGTCCCCTGGCTTTCAAGCGACATTTTACATAATTTATTACTTAGCAGCTACTGCTGTAGAAGAAATATTGTCTTTGCTCATTCTGAAGCAATCACCTTGTTAGTTCCACGTGGGAGTTGTCATGAACCAGCACAAACAGTGTGTATGGATTCTGTTTCACTTTTCGCATAAAAACTTCAAACTTGGTTTGGATTTCACTGTCTAGACGAACAACGTATTTTTCTGCTCTTTGATAAGCTGTTCCATTTTCCTCCAGACCCAAGTCGACAAGGACACCTGCCAAGCAGAAAGCAAGAATTTTTCTTTCTACAACACATAGATGAAAGGGATACATATCTTCACTATCAACTGATATGCAGGACACTAATGGGGGCAGAGATTGATAGAAAAATGAGTTTTCTTTTTTATTTTTCCCACCACAATTTTGAGAAGACAGTTTACGTTGATTTATTTTAATTTTAATTAAGCACCTGGCTCACCAACCACCAGGGTCATACCTAGTAGTGCTCAGGGAGACCAAGGGGTGTCTGGGATTAAACTCAGAGCTTTCCAGCTCTTGATCTTCTTACTTTAGACTTGGCATTCAATTGCCCTTCCACACTTCACATTATTGACAACAAGGAACAGTCTGATACATGAAGTAGAAATAGCTGAATGTGTCAGACCACAGCTATTACAAACTACTCAGGGAAAAAAAACTAGATTTCACTTCTTGGTCAGATTAAGATTAATAAATCACATACATTCAAATTTATAACAACCCATATGTAAAAAAAAAGAAAAGTAACACGCAATTGTAGATTTGTACAGTCTCTTCTGAAAGGAAACGTTCAAGGAATGTTAAATTATGTACCAAGTTAATACAATGAATGGAATTATCCAAGATTACTGTGTTCTCAAAGTATTAGAAACTGAAAGTATGCAATATTTTAAAGTCCTAACCATATGATGTTATTACTGGGATAATTAATTAAAAGCACAAAATTCCTCTTTAAAGAGGATGGCCCTGGAGATGGCCCAAAGGGCTCAGCACAGACTTTGCATGCTGGAACCCCAGGCTCCATCCCTGGTCCTGCACCTCTGTGAGTAGCCCTCTGAGCACCCTGATGAGAACAGCCCTGAGAATTGGCACAATGTCCCACTTCCAGAATAAAGAGAAGAGAGTAGTGGTACTTATGTGATATGAAGGATGTTAATTAATGGGACTACAGTAGATATTCCACAATATATATGTGAAGCCAATCATTACATGGCACAACTTAAACCTATACAATATTACATGCAAATTATCTCTCAATAAAGATAGATAACAAAATAAAACAAGAAACAAAGGGGGGCATTTACCCTCTTTCTCCTCCTCAGACATGAGCATTTTGAGGAGCACTAAAGGTCTCAAGCCTTTAGTCCTCCACAGGAGAAAAATTACAAGACTGATTTTAGGATTAAATATGTCACATTTTAGGCGACAGAGCAATAGTTGGCAGGTAAGATGTGTGCCTTGCACATGGTCAGCCCAGGTTTAATCCCTGGCATCTCAGAGTATCTCCTGAGCCCACTAGGAGCAATTCCTGAGTACAGAACTAGGAGTAAGCCCTGAGCACAGCCAGGTGTGGACCAAAACAAAACAAATACATAAATATGTTACAATTTAGAAGTTAGATATGGTCTGAGAGGATAAGCCTAGAATACAAGGGCTGGAAGACATAAATATGCACTATTAGCCATACCCACTATCTCAGAAATGATTTTAATTTCCAATCAATGACATTAAAGCTATTGTATTTCCAAAGGCAATCAGCCCAATAGTTAATTTAAAAGGCATTCTAATTTTTTGGGTAGTGGATTGCTCTTACAATACATTCTGCATTTTATATCAATTTATTGAGCTTCTATCATCGTACATTAATACCATGTTAGGTATTGTGCCTACGCTGGAGATGCAAAGAAGAGGAGAGTAGAACGAAGGTCTATATCACAGTTTATAATGGATAATTTGGCTTTGGGTAATTTGGACATAAGTACTATGGGAAGTATGCAACACTATGGGAGACAAAGTACTAAGGGAGACAAAGTAGTATGGAGAAGAAGAGTAAGAAAGAGGCACAAAGATAGAATGCAGTGGGCCCGGAGAGATAGCACAGCGGTGTTTGCCTTGCAAGCAGCCGATCCAGGACCAAAGGTGGTTGGTTCGAATCCCGGTGTCCCATATGGTCTCCCGTGCCTGCCAGGAGCTATTTCTGAGCAGACAGCTAGGATTAACCCGAGTACCACCGGGTATGTCCCAAAAACAAAACAAATAAACAAACAAACAAAAAGATGGAATGGAGTAACAGCACAGCCAACCTGGGTTTGATCTCCTACATCCCATATAGTTCCCGAGCCTTGCCAGGAGTGATTCTTGAGCACAGAGCCAGGAGTAACACCTGAACACTGCCAAGTGTGGCACCCCCCCAAAAAAAAGAGGCACAAGGAGATCTATCTAATCATACAGGAATCTATTTCTTTATAACCAGTGAAAAAAACCTGCCTATATTATCAAAATATTCCGGTTTCTATTTTCGTTGCTTATATTTCCTATCCTTAGGCATAAATTAAGGAAGGGTATCCCAATATGAAAAGACCATAAATTATAGAGAAAATATATAGCTTACATATAATGAATTGTTGATTACATGTAAAAACAAACTAGAGACCTTTAACAGGCTTATTTTAGACTTTCCTTCAAAGTTCCATGAATCTTTGTGGTCTTTCTCTCACAGATTCATGGTATATTAGTCTGTACTGGGCAGCCAGCTATCTTTGTTTTGGCAAATCTGCAACAGGAGCAGGAACATCAGAAGTACTTGAGTGTTTTCTTTCTTTTCTGGGAGGGTGGGCACACATGGAAGTGGTCAGGGCTTATGCCTGACTTTACACTCAGGAATCACTCCTGCCACCTCAAGGGACCATATGGGTTGCTGGGGATCAAATCCAAGTTGGCCACATGTAAGACAAGCACCCTACCTGCTGTTCTATCTCTCAGGCCCAGAGTGTTTTATTCCTGACTGGGCATTTTTAATAGATCATACTTACCTTTCAATATTTAGGCTTTATTTTTGGGGGCGGTTGAGTTACCCCTGTCTCTGTGCTCAGAAGTCACTCCTGGCAGGCACGGACACCATATGGGATGCGGGGATTTGAACCACCATTTGTCCTGGATCAGCTGTGTGCAAGGTAAAAACACCCTACAGCTGTGCTATCTCTTGGCCCCGTAGGCTTGCTTTCTTAATTTTTATTTTTGTTTCTTTTAATTGGTTTTTTTTTTTTTTTTTGGTTTTTGGGCCAACCAGGTGATGCTCAGGGGTTACTCCTGGCTGTCTGCTCAGAAATAGCTCCTGGCAGGCACAAGGGACCATATGGGACACCGGGATTTGAACCAACCACCTTTGGTCCTGGATCGGCTGCTTGCAAGGCAAACACCGCTGTGCTATCTCTCCGGGCCCAATTGTTTATTTTTTGTTTGTTAATTTTAATGTTTGTTTTCTTCCTGATTATGAAAGTGCTAGATAATCTTGGAAAAAACTAGAAATTATATATATTATCCATAATTCTTTCCCTCAGAATAAGATATTGTAAGCTTTTCTGTGCTTTCCTGTCCTTTTCTATGCATAGTATTTTACCTTGCTTACATTTAATTACTGCGCATTTTGATGTTTTTCTTTTTTCAATAACCATGAATAACAAGTTACAAAATTATGAGTGAGTTTCAGGTGCACAATTTTCCAACAATACCAATCATTTCACAGTTGTCACTTTTCTCCACCAATTTTCTCAGTTTCTCTGCTGTCCTCAAGTCTGTCTCTATGGCAAACCCTTTTTCCCTCTCCCATTGTTGTATTCCCTTCCATGAACTAACCACCAGCTTCTAATTCTGATATTTTTTAACTTATAACTGTAAAGAAACAAAGTCATAATTATTTACTAATAATATGACTAGTAAAAAAACAAAATAATATATAAATAAACCACATGAATTAAGAAGTTAGTTGCTGGTGAATTAAAACATTTATAGAAAATAGGGGCAGAGAGACAGCATGGAGGTAAGGCGTTTTCCTTTCATGTAGGAGGTCATCGGTTGGAACCCCTGCGTCCCATATGGTCTCCCATGCCTGCCAGGAGCAATTTCTGAGCCTGGAGCCAGGAATAACCCCTGAGCACTGCCGGGTGTGACCCAAAAACCACACACTCACACACACACACACACAAAAGAGGGTAAAACTATGGGCCAGAGAGAGCAAATACAGGGGTTAAAACACTTGCTTTATATAAGAACAACCCTCTGACACAACATGATCACCTGAGCACAGAGCCAGGAGTTTGAACTTAAGTTCAAACTGAACTGGAGTTGAATTCATTTGAGGAGTTGTGAGGATAGAGTTGGCATGGTCCAACTCTATCACCCCTCTATAAAGAAATAAAGTGACAACATTTTGGGCCCGGAGAAATAGCACAGCGGCGTTTGCCTTGCAAGCAGCCGATCCAGGACCAAAGGTGGTTGGTTCAAATCCCGGTGTCCCATATGGTCCCCCGTGCCTGCCAGGAGCTATTTCTGAGCAGACAGCCAGGAGTAACCCCTGAGCACCGCCGGGTGTGGCCCAAAAACAAAACAAAACAAACAAACAAACAAACACACAAAAATAACTGCATGTCTTAATTTCTAAACCAGATATAAACAATTGAGAAATGTATTTAGAAATATTTCCATAATATATATCAATTAAGAACAAATCTTATAAAAGAGTATATTTTGGGAGAAAATGATTAAATAATGAGTTTGAGGAAGGCCTAAATAAAACTAGAACATAAAATAAGTAAAAATTAAACTCTCCGGGCCGGAGAGATAGCATGGAGGTAAGGTGTTTGCCTTTCATGCAGAAGGTCATTGGTTCGAATCCCGGCATCCCATATGGTCCCCCGAGCCTGGCAGGAGCAATTTCTGAGTGTGGAGCCAGGAGTAACCCCTGTGCGCTGCTGGGTGTGACCCAAAAACCAAATAAATAAATAAAATAAACTCTCAAGTTTATCTAAATACAATGTAATTCTAATAGTATATAGTTGTATTTTATGTTTCTTTTGGGGCTATATCCAGCTGTGCTCAGGGCTTACAATTGGCTCTGTGTTTAGGGATCAATCCTAATGGGCTATAGAAACCCTAAGCAGTCCTGATGATCTAACCCAAGTTGGTTGTGTGCAAGCACCTTACCCACAGTATCATTGCTCTGGCCCACTAATAGTATTCTTTGGGGGACCATATGGGATGTGGAGGATCAAACCTGGGTTAGCCTTGCACAAAGCAAATATCCTATCCTCTGTGCTATTGCTATGGCCCTAATAGAATATTTATTTAAATGTTTATATGGCAGAACAAAATACTAAGAATAGTAAAGAACAATTCTAAGGAACTGGTGAGCTATACACTTTATCAAAGATTAGAATTATAGAGCTGCATGGTAAACAGAGTGGTTTGAGCACAGATCTCAGCTCTAGAAACAAGCCCCATACATAAGGAAATAAGATTTATGAAAGAACTTGCATCGTGGATCAACTGAAAGGATGAGCTCTTCAATAATGGTGCTTAAGAAACATTATATTGAACTTATTAATATATATAACATTTTCAGATGAATTAAAGTTAAATGTAAAGGACAAAATGCTAAAAATTAGAAGGCAATGCAGGAGAATAACTGTATAGCAATAACTTATCATAACAAAAGGTCAAAGGAGAAATAAATTAACTTTTAGTCACCAGAACATTTTAAATGTCAAGCTTCCCGGATCTGTACTAACCATGAACTATTATTAAAAGAGAATTAATACCCAGGATGCATAAATATCCCCTATAAATTCAAGATAAAATGGACAAAATATTGTATAGGCGGGGCCGAAACGGTGGTGCTAGCAGTAAGGCATCTGCCTTGTGCACGCTAGCTTAGGATGAACTGTGGTTCCCCTGGCAGCCTCCCCACATCCCATAGGGTCTCCCAAGCCAGGAGCGAATTCTGAGCGCATAGCCCAGGAGCGTTACCGGGTGTGGCCCAAAACCAAAAAAAAAAAAAAATATATATATATATATAGTGTATATATATATATATATACTATACATATATATATACATATATACATATATATATTGTATAGGTATTTCCTTGAAGAAGGCCTAAAGGATATATGAAAACATACTTAGTGTTATCAGAAAAAAATGAAAACCATAATAAAATAGTTTTGCAAGATTAATTAAAAAATTAAAAGCAAACCAATTGTAACAAAGAAACAAATGGAAAAATATACTTCTAGCCAATTTTCTGTGATCATTCCTGGCAGCACTTCAGGGAACAAACATACTCATTTCTGGGCTATATCTGGACTTGCAAAGCATGTGCCCAGCCCTTCAACTAGCTTTCTGTACCTTTAGTGTCTGTTTTGTTTTGTTTTGGGGTTATACCCGGCAGCGATCAGGGGTTATTCCTGGCTCTACACTCAGAAATTGCTCCTGGCAGGCTTGGGGGACCATATGGAATGCCAGATTTCAAACCACCGTCCTTCTGCATGCAAGCCAAATGCCCTACCTCCATGCTATCTTTTTTTTTTTCTGTAATAAGAAATTTATTGTCCGGGGGATCGTGCTTACCAGCAGGGTCTACACCTTGATTGGGTCCTGATTCCAATAACTCAGAGAAATGCAGACCCTGTGATGTGTGCTTAATTTTTCGTTTGCTTTTTTTCCCCCTCTTTTTTCTTTATTGGAAAAGGGAGATAATGAAGGAGAAAAGGGAGAGAGAAAGAGAAGAGGAGAGGGGAGAGTGAAGAGAAAAGAGGAGCGGGAGAAAGAGGAAGAGGGAGAGCAAGAGAGGAGGGGGGAGAGAAAAAAGGAGGAGAGGAGAGAGGAGGAGAGGAGAGTGAAGAGAGGAAAGAAGAAAGAAGAGGAGAGGGAGAAAGGAGGGAGAGAGTGAGGAGAGGGGAACATGCTATCTATTTTTAAAAACTATTTTTGCTGTTATATACAAGAAATAATTGTTTAATACAAAGTCACAGAATTTACATTTATATTTCCTTCTAAGAATGTTATAGTTGCTGCCCTTACTCTTAATTTTTTTGTTTCTTTTTTTACATATTTTGAGTTACTTTTTGAATTTTCCCCTTTGATGTTTTATTTATTTATTTATTTTAGATTCACACATGTTGCTTTCAGGGGTTACTCCTGTCTCTGTGCTTAGGAATCACTCCTGGTAGGCACGGGACTATATGGGATCCCGGGATTGAACCTGGACCGGCTGCATGCAAGGCAAACACCCTAACTGCTGTGCTATCACTCTGGCCCCTTTATTTTATTTTATTTTATTTTATTTTATTTTATTTTATTATTTTATTATTTTATTTTATTTTATTTTTTTGGTTTTTGGGCCACACCCGGCGGTGCTCAGGGGTTACTCCTGGCTGTCTGCTCAGAAATAGCTCTTGGCAGGCACGGGGGACCATATGGGACACCGGGATTCGAACCAACCACCTTTGGTCCTGGATCGGCTGCTTGCAAGGCAAACACCGCTGTGCTATCTCTCTGGGCCCCCTTTATTTTATTTTTAATAAATAAATTCTTTAAGTTATTCATGATTGAGTTTCAGTTATACAATGTAAACAACCTTCATCAGTGCACATTTCCCACCACAAATGTCCCCAGTTTCCCTCCTACCCGCCTCCCTTGCCCTCTCCCCAGTCTGTTTCTGTGGCAGACATTTTTCTTCTCTCTCTCTTTGAGTTACTTTTTGTTTGTGAGGTAGAGGTTCAATTTCTTTCTTCCTCTTCTGTGTGTCAGGTTGGTCTATCACTACACATTTGTTGAAAAGATTATTCTTTTTCTGCAATGGTTCTGGTTCCCTGGTCAAAATTTAGTTGGTCCAGAAATGAAAGGGTTTATCTTTAGATTTCTCAATACTTTTCCCTTTTGTTGCGGGGGGCACATCCCAAATCAGCAGATTCTCAGGAACTCTATTCTCAAGAATCACTCATTCCTGGTGGACTCAGTGGACACAAAGGATGCTGGGGATTGAACCTGTGTCAGCAGAATGTGCAAAGCAAATGCCTTCCAACTGTACTATTACTCTGGCCACAGATTCTCAGTTGTCACATTGACCTATATGTCTATACTTAATTTAGTGCTAAGTGCATTTATTAGTTTTACATTAAGTTACAAAATGGAGAAGTGAAAGTCCCTACATTGTTCTTTTAAAATATTTTTTGAATATTGTGGGTCTCTTGACTTCCCCATTAATTTTTAAGATCAGCTTGTTAGTTTCTCCAAATAAGTCAGATAGGTTTTTAATAGGAAACCTACTGAATCTAGATACATTTTAAAAATTATGTCTTACAATATATGAAGAGAGGAAGGCTTTCAATTTAGATCTTGTTTAATTTCTTTCAATATTTTCTAGGCTTCAAAGTGTTCATACATCTTTTGTCAAATATATTTCCAAGTATTTATTTCTTCTCAATGATATAAGTGGATTTTTCTTAATTTCATGTTTTGTATAGCATTGTTTCATGACTTTTTTCTAAAATTAAAAATTAAAAGAAGCATACCCGTATCAAATATTGCAACTAAAATACATACATTGCTGAATATATTATATATTATATGTTCCTATATAATATAATATACATAACATATAATTTATATTATATTATATATCATTTATAATATATGGTATATATTATATAGGAACATATATGATATATGATATATATTATTATACATTGTTGAATATAACCATGTGGGTTAAAAATATAAGATTATTTAGCAAAATTGAAAACAGGCATAACCCATGCCTCCCAAATTTTAGCTCCAGAGAAACGTTTATGCATATATATCAGAACTGTTTGAAACAGTCAAAACTGGAAATAACCCAAATGTCCATCAATAGCAGAAATGATTAGTTAACATGTGGCTTGTATTTGCATAATAAAATTCTATAAAGAATACAATAAATGAATTATGGTTACATGTTATAACAGAATCCATCTCAGAGATGTGTTAAATGTAAAAAAGCAAATTAAGACAAATACTTAAAGGAGAATCACACTTACAAAATGATCTAAACTATATGAAATTAAGTAATATATAATTTTCTAGCTCATACTGACAAGACCATACATATAATAAGTGAGGAATAAGCATAAAGTTCAGGGTAATGGTTACTTTAGAATAAATGCAAGTGTTATCATCATGGAAGAGAACAAGAATCTTCAAGAATCCTTTTTTGATGGATAATGGAATGTTTTATTTATTTTAATTTTTTTTAAACTCATGCCTGAAGTACCTCATAAAATAAATCTATTTGATAATTAAAATTTTTTAATTTCTCAGTGGATGTAATTTTAAATTATGCATACAAGTTGAATGCTATAATTTTTTAAATTTATTTAACCAACTTTATTACATACATGATTTTTTAAAAAAGGGAGAATTTAGATGTCTATTCATGTTTAAGAAATTAGTTGAAGCATTATATTTAATTACATAATTAATGAACAGCAGCTATTTTATTTCACTTTTTACTGTCAATACCATAGAAAACAGAAGGACTACTGAAGTACACCTATATACCCTTAAATTATTATATTATATGAATAAATTTTCACAACTTATTATTATTTTATCATATTTGCTTATTCTCATTATCCTAAATTATTCAATTTTCTTTTACCATACCCAGTGTTTACTCCCTGCTCTGTGCTCAGGGATCACTCACTGTTGGTGAGACTCAGAAACCCATATTGAGTGCTGGGGATCTAATCCAGGAAAGCTGCATGCAAGGCAAGTGCCTTACTTGCTGTATTATTTCTCCAACCTCCAATCATTTTCATTTATGTATTTATTTTGCTTGGGAGATCACACCCACTGGTACCCTGGGATTACTCCTTGCTCTGTGTCCATCACTCCTGGCTGAGTTGGAAGATCATATGGGATGCCAGAGATTTAATCCTACTTAGCCACAGGCAAGGTAAGTGCTCGACCCACTGTACTATCACTTTTACCAATATGGGTAATTTTATTTAGTAAATTTTACAATCCACTGGATTCTACAACAGAACCAGTGATGGTTGAGAATCTTTTAAGGGGATTAAACTGAATCTTGGTGCCATAGGTAATAACCCAGTCACATTTTCCAAGAAAAGAATAAATTTTGAAAGTCACCTTTTCAAAATAAATTTTGAAAAAGAATAAAATTTTGAAATAAATTTTGAAAGAAGAATATTCTTGGAAGATTCTAAGCAGCTCTATAGTGATCCCTTGTCTTATGTTTTTCTTTGTTGAAAACTTCAGGGTACAAATGCATTAAAGAAGCTGACCAGTCATAGATACTGATCAAGGAAATGTAAACTGCCCGGGTGTCATAAAGTGGACCCTCTTTATGAGGTGAATGTGTCTTCTATGCCTCATTATTTGAAGAGGAGGATGTGTTCTGGCCTACATGCCCTTACTCGTGATTTTCTTTTTTAGTTTTAAATTGTATTGCTTTCTGATATTGGGATCACTTCCACTGATGTTCAGGGCTTACTCCTGATCAGGCTGGGGAGACTGCTTTGGGTGCTGGGGATAGAGCCTGGGATGACTGTGTGCAAGGCAATCACTCTGCCTGCTATACTATCCCTCTGGCCCAGATTTTCATTTTTTAATAAAATTTTTTATTCATAATATTTATCTTACTCTTCCCATCAAGAAGAGTCTGCTTCCAAACACTGCTTAGTTGAATATAAGTATGTATATGCATATATGCATGTATCTTTTTCAATTAATGTCTTTGCTTTTTGGGAGGTAGAAACAAAGAAGTAAAATCACTGGGTTATGTTAATTTGAAGAGACATATGCATACACACATCTGTTTGCTGCAGCACATGGAAATAGTACATGCCCAACAACAGAGGAATGGATAAAGAAGTTGTGGTATGTTAGAAATGCAATACTATGTAGCTGTAAGAAAAAAATCATACAGTTTGCTGCACTTGGATGAAACTGGAGGGTGTCATTATAAAGACAGAGAGAAAAAGAGAAATATGGCATTATTCTCACTCATTTGTGGTGTACAGATGATGGCAACGCCTTGATATAGATTATACAAGATAGATATGTTTCCTGAATATTTTATTTTGCATATGAAGTTAATGATAGACCCATAGTTACAAAAATTGAAAGACACAGCTGGAGAATAGCAGGTGCATGTGAATACATACATGAATTGTACAAGAAAAACTGAGATATGCTTGAAAGGAAGAAAAAGTGTGTCTTGGAAAAAAAAGGACTTCAGTGATTAGAGGAAGGAAAGATAATGACCGTGCTATTAATAATTCATATAGGGGCTGAAAGATCACTGGCAATGTGAGTCAAGTCCTATAAGGGAGGCTGCAATTGGGGAAACAAAGACAAGGGTTTAAAAAACCACTGAGGAATGAGAAGGTGGGATAAAACTTTCAATAGGTCTGCCTATTGATAGTAGGGAGAAACAAGAAGGCTAGGTAGGATAAAAGGGCTTGTTCTGTCTTTGAGAATGTAGGACACATGACAAATATGAGAGAGAAGTTGTAGGTGACAATGAGCGAAGAGACCATCAACAGTGTGAAACCATGAGAATGAGGAGAGGATAGTATCTAGAACCAAGTCGGTGAATGAGGTTTAAACAGAAGCTAGCTCTCGAAGGAATGCTGAGGATGATGAATCACCAATAGGTGGTATACTAATATTGAAAGCAAGGGAAGAGACAAAGTTTAATGAAAGCAAATCCTTAGACTTTGATTATAGAATTGCGGTTACCATGCCGGGTGTAAACTGAAAGAATGCCAAGGGACTGTGGTAGAGAAACACTGGCATTTATATGTACCAATTTACAGAGCTCCAATATCTCTGGTGGTGACTGTGATATGGTGTGGTGGTAAAACTATCCATTTTGTAAACTTCATTAAAAAATAATCTAGGGGCCGGAGAGATAGCATGAAGGTAGGGCATTTGCCTTGCATGCAGAAGGATGGTGGTTCGAATCCTGGTATCCCATATGGTTCCCCAAACCTGCCAGGAGCGATTTCTGAGCATAGAGCCAGGAGTAACCCCTGATTGCTGCCAAGTATGACCCAAAATCAACAAAAATTAAAATCTAAAACTGGGGCTGGAGTGGTAGCACAGCGGCACGAGGCTGACTCAGGATGGATGCTGGTTCAATCCTCGACATCCCACATGGTCCTCCGAGTCAGGAGCAACTTCTGAGTGCCGAGCCATGAGTAATACGAGTGCCACCAGGTGTGGCCCAAACAACAACAACAAAAATAATCTAAAAGTATGCTAACATTAGGTATTGGTTCAATGTATTTGTACGGAATCTCTCTATTTCACTTTAGGCCAAAGTGGTTTCCTAGAGTTTCTTTCTTGGGATCCTTGTCACTTCTGTTTTTATTACTGCTCCATAAAAGCTGTCTTTTCCTGCTTAATTTAGTGTGATTGATAGGGAAGTATCATGAGATCAGAAAACAAAAATGTCTTCCTGTCTTTTCTTCCCCATTCGATCTCTATGTTGTTTTCAAAACCTTCTTGCATTCATTTAGACAGAGTACTCTACTTTTCAGCAAATCAAGAAAGTATCTTGCTGACACTTTCATAATCAGGTATGAGTTGAGATATCAAATATGAGTCATCCTTAAGCATGACAAAACTTCCCTGCTGAATACAACCAGATCTGCCACAACTGGGGTGTTGGCAACTGTGGGAGTTGGGGTTCTTACCTAAACCATTAAAAGCAAGGAAAGACTTGGTACTACAGGGTGCAGCCCTGGGGAAACTGTCAGGTCTCTGAGTCAAGAAGACTGTGGGTACCCAAACATTACTAAGGAAACCCCACCCCTCAAACATACACAAAAGAATGGAGGAAAATACAGTTACTAGTGCTTTTCTTTTGGGGTAGAGGGTCATACCTGGAAGTGCTCAGGGGTTACTCATGGCTCGGCACTCAGAAATCGCTCCTGGCAGGCATGGGGGAACCTTATGGGATGCCAGGATTCAAACCACTGTTTGTCCTGGATCAGCTGCATGCAAGGCAAATGCCCTACTGCTGTGCTATCTCTCCGGCTCCTTACTAGTGCTTCTTATTTTCATCCACTAACCTTGAAAATCCAGTGATTTACATTTTGATTGAACATATACCCTTGTATTCTAATTTCTAGAATTTAGGTTCTCCTGAATTATGTGACAAAGCAAATTCTATAAGAAATTAAAAAATAAACAAATTCTATAAGAAATTAAAAAATAAACAAAGCTTCCCTAAAGCAGCTATTTATTAGATTCTAACAATTCCATGTGCTGTGTGTCTCCGTTGCTCACTCTAGCAGGACAAGTTCATTTTGGCAGGCTTAAAAAGATTTAATCCACTTCACTTCTTTTTTTAACCTACAAATTCTTTCCATAACATTTTCTGTGGTTTTCTTCTCCCTCCCCTTTCCTTCCTTTATTAGAATGTGAGTTGTGAATTGCTCTGTCTTAATGCTGGGTCTGCAGCAACATGATAGTTTCTATTTTCACCTTTTTTCTTTCGGTCACACATGCTCTGCCAAGGAGGTGCCCTTTCTGCTTGCCCTGACTGATTCTCCTTGCATTGGGCTTTTCTTGGCAAACTGGTTGCTGAAATACTTCCTTTAGGAAAAGGAAAAAATAAACCATAAATATGTTTTTCTATACTAAAAATGAATGAAGTTATGGTTTGGTGGAGGCCTCCTGACAGTGGTTAGGAAGCATGGGCACCACTTGTGATACCTGCACTTACTATGTAGGTATCAGATGCAGGCTAGATGCAGTGCTGACCTATCACAGTAGTGTTGGGGACACCAATGTTATCCCAGAGGTGCTCAGGGATTTATGGTACCAGGAGAGAATAAAACCCATACATGACAGACTTATACATGACAGGCATGTGCTTCTGTCCTTTGACATATTTCCCTGGCCCATAAATAAATGTATTTGATTTAAGGCCATACCCAGTTATGTTCAGGGGTTGTTCCTGGAGGTGCCCAGAAATCATGCAGAGCCAAGAATCAAACCCAAGCCTCCTGAGTGCAGAGCATGTGTTCAGTCTTTTAAAATTTCTCTCTAAAGTTATTTTTAAAAATACACACTTTTTGATTTATATATATATATATATATATATATATATATATATATATATATATATATAAAATTCAGATGATAAATTTTAGAAGATGCTTTGCCTAGAATTTTCCAAATCTGTCATTAAAATGAATTTTTCTGGTTCCCAACCTTATGTAACTAGACAAATACTGGTACTTTTCTGAGATGTGAGAATCTTAAAATATACACTTTAGAAAAATGGGACAGCTTTGAAAGGGAAAAAGAAAGGATCTCTTCAATTTATTTATCTGTGACAAATGCTGTTTTATTTATGGTTTTGCATTTATTAAGGTGAAAATACATGCCATCAGAGGTTATTTCAGGAAAAGGCTCTACAGAGAGCACAAATGCTGACCATGAATGATTTCACCACTTGAAACAGCTGTTACGATGTTTGTTCAGGCATGACTTAGGATATCAGATCACAAACTCAGAAAGGTCACAAATGCCATCCTGTCCACATCAAACCCCTATAAAAGAAGGTGCTTCCCTCTACCTTATAGAAGTGGAGAATTCACCAAAACCAAAACCAAACAAAAACCAAAAAACAAAACAAAACAAACAAAAAAAAAAAACCTGGCAAATACGAATACTGGCACAATTAAAGCTCATTTATTTCCTTCCATTGAGAGGGGTAGAAAGAAAATGCAGAAAAGGGCAGTAGCTAAGGAAACCACTAGTTTCTGAAAGAGTTGTGAGAGAAAGGTACTTGACCTTTTCTGACTAATTGCTTATGTTAATATTTCCAACAAGTCATTGGTAATCTGCCATTCAGAATTTTAGAGGCCCAACAACACTACAGGCTTTTGGGCCAGTTAAAGGCATGCAAAGATTCTTCCTGAGATGGCCACAATTACGTTAAAGTGGAAAAAATAAACTGGGCCCACAAATCTAGCAAGGAAAGGTTTCTGTTAGAGCTACACTGCTCAAGTGTGGTCCTCTGGTGTCAGGGAGCTAATTAGACATGCAGAGGACATCTCAAGCCCACCCGAGTGTCCTAAAGCAGAATCTGTATTTTACAAGATACATGCAGTAAAGTTTAAGCAACACTGTATGATAGGTATGAAACATAAAAATTGTATTTTAAGTAGCTCTGAATTTTTCTGTTTTCCCCTCTACTGAAAAAATTTACATGACAAAAAGATTCATCTTTCACTTAAAATCTTGTCCTCAGTGGTACTGCTCTAAGTGTCTAAGAGAGACCCTGGGTTCTCTTAGGACCCAGCACCAAACATATTTGGGGCTAGTAGAACAAAGGTTGTTAAAAAGTCCTTCCCCCCACCTCAATGATGCTCAGGGTGGTTATTGGCTGTGCACTCGGGAATCAGCTTGAAAGTGCATGAGGAAACTGGTGCTCAAACTTGGGCTGGCTGCACACAAGGCAAGGTCCCTGATCTCAATACTATTGCTCTGACCCCTGTTAAGAGTTATTTAAAAAAATAAAAATACAGTGTGTGTGAGAATTCCCACCCTCCTCCAGCTAAGGTAGTCAGAAGATTTACACTGACAAATCTAGGTGATTAAATATAAACATTTTGTCAGTTGTCCCAATTTTCTAAGTTCCTTATTGATTCTTGTAAAGAAGCAAATTTCATGCTTGATTAGGACATTATTTGTCAAAGACTTCTAGAATTTTTTTCCTTTACAGTTTTTTATTTTTTGGAAATTGTTTTTTCCCTCTATACTTTTTATATTGAAAGTCAATCAGAGAATTCTAATTTTATATTTTTTCAATGAAGGTTCCCAGTGTTGACAAGAGACTGGTGTTCTGGTGTCTAGGTTGAAATGTGATGATAGTGTTGCTAAATATCAGTGAGTCCACTTAGACGACTATGAACTATCCACACCATACAAGGAATTCATGTGGCATAAATCCTATCAGCCCATGCACAGCTATGCTGTGAAAATTTCCCTTTCATAGATGAATGACCAGTTTTTATTCCACTAATGACAGCAGATAAGTAATGAAGTAGGCAAATTGGCATATTATTTTGTCCTTTACCTAAAAGGTCAGAAAAACTTGTGGATAAATTTCAAGTAACATCTAAAGTGTTCTTGTGGTTTTTATTATTGTGAAAAGAATTGGAGTGTCCTATAAACATTTGGAATAAGTAAAAGAATAAGAGAACCTAAGGTTGGATCTTTGTAAGATCCTGTTTAAAAGATTAATCTTACCTGATTGTCGAATCCGTTGAAGAGTTTGCTGGACCAGAACCTCTGATCTTGGGACAATGATGATGAAGTCCACTTTGCTGAAATGACCGAGGTCCAGGCTCTGGCTACCACTGTCTGCTATCGCACACACCTGGGATAAGAGTTTTCTGGCAACTGTTAGCTGTGGTTGATAAATTTGGAAGGTTTCATTATCTAAATCTAAAATTAAAAAAAATTATAAGAACAAAATTAATTCACTTCTGTGATGTCCACTATAAATTCACAGAAATCATATACTACCCACAAATAAAGCACTATTCTGTTACAAAGAGTTCTCATATTCTATTCTTACTTGGGGTTGACTTTTAAGAGATTTGCCTCTTATACCTCAAAACTAAGTAGCAAGACTGTGCTGGAGTAGATGTGACAGTTTTACAAACGTTACTATTTCAAATTTGCTCCATTGTCTCACAAACCATGAAATTAATCTCTCTTCCCTGCTAATACATGCAGGGTATGGTGGTGGGGAACAAGCCCTCACAATAGGAATTAGTACAATCTGAAAAGGGGAAGAGAGAGTTTCTGGTTTTCTTTAGAAATATAAGCACAGGTTAGGTGTCTGAACCCAGACCCAACTTGCAGTAGGAGATGATGCTAAAAACCACAATAGTGTTGAGTTCCTTTGAGCTTTTTGGATGGCACCACTGTAAATATTTCCTCCACAGCAAGCCAGTTTCAACTTGGTATAAAATTTATCTCCCCTGTGACTGCATAAAATGCAAAGGTCATCAAGGCATCACCTTCACCTTTCTTTCCACTTGACTTTGCCAGTTCTTGTGACCTGGCAGTCCTAGATGGTTGTGGTCATCTCCAATGCTGACACCTGTATTATCTAAAGAGCCCTAACTCATGACATGGACAGCTGGCCACTCAATAGATGATGTACTAGAACAACATTTCCCAGATATTGCCACCATGTCTGTAGCTTTATATCACAAGTCATAACCAAGCAATAAATATCTTATACATGCTTCTCCACACATAGACACATAATGAAAGACAAGTTTAGTCAGGTAAACACTTGAACAAATAATATCCAATATTACTTTAAAGGGTTACTTTCCAAAACCAAACTTTATTTGACCAAAGCTTAGATGGTAGTCATCAGACAGAAACCTGACAGAGAGGGGAGATTTATACAGGTGATGTCACTACTGCCAGAGAAAAGTCCCCTTTAGAAAAGTCCAAAGTTGTAATTTTTTTTTTTTTGATTTTTGGGTCAGACCCGGCAGCATTCAGGGATTCCTCCTGGCTCTACACTCAGAAATCGCTCCTGGCAGGCTCGGGGGACCATATGGGATGCCGGGATTCGAACCACCATCCTTTTGCATGCAAGGCAAATGCCCTACTTCCATGCTATCTCTCCGGCCCCCAAAGTTGTAATTTTCAATAGAAATTTCCATACATTTGACCATAAATATTAATAAATATAATTCTGTCTTCTGATAGGTAAGTTACTATTTCTTTCAGTTCACAGATTAGATGGGTAAAGACTAATAAATTATGGTATAACTTAGAATTTAACAGCAAATTTTGAAGTATAATGAGACATAAACATATCTTATAGCAACTTTTCTTAAACAGGAAATCAAGGCTAGGTAAACTAAATCTATAACCAAGCCTGGGAATTAAAATTTTAAAAATTTGTAATGATCCAAAACAGGACTTGAGAGATAACAAAAGCAGGCAAGGCACTTGCCTTGCATACAGCCAACCCAGATTCAGCCCCTGACACCACATATGGACCTGAGCTGCTCCAGGACTGATCCCTGAGCACCGAGCCAAGGGTAAGTTCTGAGCACTACCAGTGTGGCCTGAAACAAACAAATAAAATCCCAAAACAGGGCTGGAACAATAGATAGTGCAAGAGGTAAGGTGCTTGCTCTGTTCTAGGCCAATCCATTTTCAATCTTTGGCATTCCATATGGTTCCCCAAGCACCACCAGTCATTCCTGAGTGCAGAGCCAGGAGTAACCTCTAAGCACTGCCAGATGTGGCCCCCAAACAAAACAAAACAAAACAAAATCCAAACCAGTATAAACATGTTTTAGATACTTATTTTGCTTTTGTTTTTGGTCACACCTGGAGGTGCTCAGGGATTACTCCTGGCTCTGCACTCAGAAGTCGCTTTGGGCTGGCAAGGGGGGTGTGGAGGGGACAGGACCATATGGAACTCTGAGATTTGAACCACTTCTGTTCAAATCAGCTGTGCGCAAGGCAAATGCCCTACTGCTGTGCTCTCTCTCTGGCCCCTAGATACCTACTCTGGATCAGTGTTTCCCAACATGATGATATTACCTATCTGGGGTGGGGTTGGGGATGTACAGGAGTAGCCAGGGGTATTGTAGTAATGGGTGGATGTTTCCTTTTTGTTGACTTATAAAAAGGTAGATGTCGTGGGGCACTGAGTTATTTTTTGTAAAGGGGGAAATAGGCCAATAAGTATGGGAACCTATTACAAAACAAAATCCATAAGTTAAAATAATGTGGGTTTTTTGTATTTGAACTTATTTTCATGAGTAAGCTAATGTCAAGTTAGGCTCCTTTCATTTCTGAGGTAATCTTAATATGATGCATTTCTAGCAAATGTAGGTCAGAAGGCTGTCAGCAGCAGCTTATATGAATATTTCATATTTTTCCTTCTCCTGCTCTTTTTTTCTATCCTTTCCTACGTTGTCCCAGTTAATTAGCAAATTGGGGAAGAAATTTGAATTCAAAGAAATCCAGTTCTATGGGTTAGACAGTGTTATTCAACCACTGATCTACAAATTGGTGCTTGACACAAGTGCAGAAATATTGGAAACACTGGTCTGCTCCCTTGGTTAAAACTGCTGGTTCATGGACCAGTATACACAATATGCAGAAGATACTGGCCCACAGATATCAAAGGGCTGAAGATGTTGGTCTAGATTGGTGTTTCACAAAGTGATCGATACCTGCCTCCTGAGGGTGCAGGAATAATCAAAGGAGGGGTGATAGTAACCTTGTGTGTAACTCAGGGGAAGTACTTTCTGTTTGTATAAAATGGCAGACTTAATAGGGGTGTGCTGTGTAATTTTTTTCTGCAAAGGGGCTGGTATTCTGAGTAAATATGGAAAGCTCTTGTCTAGATGTGAATGTGCTCTTTCTATTTTTGGAGGTGCTCAGGGGCTATTCCTGACCTTAGTGCTTAGGAATGACTCCTAGCAGTGCTCCTATTGTGGCTTCCACAGTAGTGGTATTCAAGGCAAGTGTGATTACTTTTTGGGTCCTGATTCATATTCTTGTTGTTTGTTTTTGGGTTACACCTGGCAGTGCTCAGGAGTTACTCCTGGCTCTGTGCTCAGAAGTCACTCCTGGCACGCTCAGGGGACCACACAGGATGCCTGGATTTGAACCTGGGTTGGCTGTATGCAAGACAAATACCTTACCACTGAGCTATCGCTCCGGCCCCTGATTTAGATTCTTTTAAGCAATTATTTGAAGGCCTTGATGAGCCCCTTCAGCTCTCTAGGCACAGCTAATTCCCCGGAATTATTGAAAGAAGAGAGAAGAGTAAGGGAAGAATATTTACTAAGTACTAGTATTTGACCTAGGCATTGCACAAGGCAACATGGTACAAGGCATTGGAAACATGAGTTCCATCCATCATGTAGATGATGAGATACTCATCAGAATAATTCAGCTTCCACAGTGTCTATGTGCAAGGCCTATTTCCCCCCTTGGGCTTAGGTGACATTACCCAGATTTTGCATGGGAACCATAGCAGCGGCCTCCTGTGGCGACACACATTCATTCAGGTCTCCGTTGAAAGGGGTCACCACACTGTCTCCTCTTCTTTGCTGCATTTTCTCTAGCAGCTTGTCTAGATCGTCGCCTATCAACCACATAATAAAGTGAAGATTAGATTACAAAGAAAGGTGTTCATAGTCATCTCAGCCAGATTCTTACCCAGACTTGATGTTTCCAGAGTTTCAAGTCTCGGCCTTACAGCAATGTCTCCATAGGTAGAGCTACACTTATTTGTACTGTGCTTACAATTTATACACTTTCACATACTGTATCTTTCTTGACTAGCCCAGCATAATAATCAAAGCAGGCACTATACAATCATTATTTTTCCATTTAACTTTAGAAAATGAAAAACCCAGGGAGAGAGTGTTGTCTAAGGTCAGCTCAGTGGCTGAGCTGAGGCTTCCAATCTCGACAGAAAGATAATACTCAGCATAGACCAGGGTCAGCTGGGAGGCATATGCTCCACACTCATCTCCTTGACAGGCTAAGATTTAAAAATCTGAAAATCATGCAGCTAGGGTTTGGCAGTGTTGCTCCACCACTCACCTAATGATGTGGTTTTAAAATGTGATGCCAGGAAACTGACCTTTCCAGTGATGAGCTCATAACTAATTTCTTTCAAAAACTCACTTGTGGTAAGCATGCTCTCTGCCAGCGCTCTGGACTGATGCTGACCTGCAGAACAGATGGAGAGGAGAGTATGTGCCAGTGAACAAATGTTCACCGGGACATGATTTATAACAGCAAAAACGGGACGAAACCAAACTGTAGAGCTGTTGGGACCTGATTAAGTAAACAGGGGCCGGGGAGATAGCTTAGAGGGCTTGTGTGCATGTCTGGCATGCTTGGAGACTTGGATCTGATTCGATACAGTGTGACTCCCAAACACCAGGGTAGCCTTGGTGATCCCCAGCATACTGGGAAGCCCATCCACATCAAACAAGACAATAAACAAAAGAAAAATAAGGTTTTTAAAATAGACTATGTATTGCAGAGCATTTGAAATGATACTTTCAAACAAAACATGATTAAAATGTGATCAAGGGGAGGAATGCCATACTGCATGTTTTTATTGAAAATTGCCATTAGTGCGTTGAAAGACTAGAGAAGAACATTAAAAAATTAAAATTTAAAGGAGGGGCTGTTGTATATGAAAACATTTCCATAAGATTTTTCTTTGCCTGTTGTCCCACCTTGACCTTCCAGGTGGGGGCGCTGTTGAGAGCGGAATAAATAGTTTGGGAGCGAGGTGTTGGGGGGGGGTCTTTTGGGAGAGTTTGCTGGTTGGCTCCACGTGTTTTTTGGAGCTGGGTGGCTCCAAGGGGCCAGAGTGATAGTACGGTGGGTAGAGTGTTTGCTCTTCATGCAGCCGACCTGGTATCCCATATGATCTTGTAAGCACTGGCAGGAGTGATTTCTGAGTGCATAGCCAGGAGTAACCCCTGAGCATCACAGTGTGTGGCCAAAAACAAAGTAAAGGATAAAGTTTTGCAAGGTTGGTAGAAATATCTGTCTTAAAAATATAAGCTGATTTTTGTTAAATTGAGTTTTGCAAAGCTATTAATAACTGTATTACATTTGTGTGTGTTTGAGTGCATGTACCCCTCATCTGGTGGTGCTCATGTGTGTGTGTGTGTGTGTGTGTGTGTGTGTGCATGTGTGAGTGTGTGTGGCCCTCCTCTGGTGGTGCTCAGGTGTTACTCCTGGTTCTGCACTCAGAAATTATGCCTGGTGGGTTCAGAGGACTATACAAGATGCTGGGGAATCAAACCTGGGTTGGCCATGTGCAGGACAAATGCCCTACCTTCTGTACTATCACTCTGCATCACATTTTTTTTTTTTTTTGCTGAGGTTCCCTGAAAGAGCCAGACGAGCAAGCAGGGTTTTGCCAAATTGAGAAGGTTTAACTTCTGGTTGGAAGGAGATTCATTTGAGAGAGAGAAAAAGCAACTAATCCAAACTGCTACTCAGAATATTGCCTCATAGAAAATTAGTACAGCTAACAAAAATATATTTTGTAATGTGACATCTTTCTGAAACTTCTCTTTAGGGTCAATGTTATAATTTTAAATAACTTTGGTGAGGAGGTAAACAGAAGCTGAATTTCTGCCAAATTTGATTAACTGGCTTAGACCACCTGTGGTAATGACTTTATCACATGCTAGAGTTCTTAATTTTTCCAAAACCTTTTAAGGACAAAAGTTACATGAGATAAGGGTATCTGTTACTAGGCAATGCTTTGAAATAATGCTCCCATAGCCAGCTGACAGGGACATCAGCCAAACTAGGGACGATGAAAACCTGATCTCTAAGGAGAAAAGAAAAAGTTAAAATTAGGAGGAAGAATTCAGGTTGGAGCAGTAACATCCACAGATTGATTATAGAGATGTCTGAGACACTTAATAAATATTTTTAAGTGGAAAGCTGAGTGAATGAATAAATTTAAAAACAACAAGAATGATTACTCACCCAATACTACCACACAAAATTCATTCCCTCTGATTTTTGATGCACAAATTGCCACAACATAATCTGGGAGCCTTTGATAGTGTCTCATTTCACTGAGAGTCCTCAATGTTTCTGAAATGCCCTCTGCCAAAGAGTTCTGAGTCACAATCACGTGAACCAAGTCTTGAGACACACTGGCAATTAATCTCGCAAGCCAGGGGAGTTGTCCTGGGGACACGGGTGCACACTGCGCACCCATCTGCAGGGCTCGCTCTCTCAGAGTAAATTCCTGCATCGCTTTCAGCATGACTTGCTCAAATTCTTCCCTGAGAGGTATATGATCAGGACCTACATGGAAGAGAATTACTTTAAAAAGTCACATTTCACTGGCAAAGAGATGGGACACTGTATGACTGAATCAATGAACAACCATGAACTTTGTAACTTTGTTATCTCACAGTGATTCCATTAAAATTTTATTTAAAATAGGAGGCCGGAGTGATAGCACAGCAGTAGGGCATTTGCCTTTCACGTGGCTGATCCAGGACCGACCTCAGTTTGATCCCAGAAGTCCCGTATAGTCCCCCAAGCCAGGAGCGATTTCATATTTTTTGTGGGCGGGCACACCCGTTGATGCTCAGGGTTTACTCCTGGCTATACACTCAGAAATTGTTCCTGGCTTGGGGGACCATATGGGATGCTGGGGGATTGAACCAACGTCGGTCCTAGGCTAGCGCAGGCAAGGCAGACGCCTTACCTTTAGTGCCACCGCCTTGGCCCCCAGGAGCGATTTCTGAGTGCATAGCCAGGAGTAACCCCTGAACACCAGGTGTGGCTCAAAAACAAAAAACCAATTTTTTAATTTAAAATAAGTCATATCTAGAAACACACACCCCACTTTTAAATCCACTATGTTCCAATGGGAAATTAGCTCCTTTCCTAGTATAGAGCCCCACTAACTGTTTTCCATTATGAAATGACCTCTTCTCTTTCTGCCTCAGCATTCAAAACAAAAAACTCAGTCTTCTGTTTTTTTAAAAGGGGCTAAATTCACAAACTCTCAATTTCATTGAAAACCCGGGGAAATGGCCATTGCAGGCTTCCTTCCTTCCTTCCTTCCTTCCTTCCTTCCTTCCTTCCTTCCTTCCTTCCTTCCTTCCTTCCTTCCTTCCTTCCTTCCTTCCTTCCTTCCTCCCTCCCTCCCTCCCTCCCTTCCCTTCCTTCCTTCCTTCCTTCCTCCCTCCCTCCCTCCCTCCTTCCTCCCTCCCTCCCTCCTTCCTTCTTTCCTTCCTTCCTTCCTTCCTTCCTTCCTTCCTTCCTTCCTTCCTTCCTTCCTTCCTTCCTTCCTTCCTTCCTTCCTTCCTTCCTTCCTTCCTTCCTTCCTTCCTTCCTTCCTTCCTTCCTCCTTCCCTCCCCCCCTCCCATACCCAGCATTTACTCCCAGTTCTACACTCAGTTATCACTCCAGGAGTGATAACTGATAATCAGGGGAACCAATGAGATGTTGGGATAGAACCTGGGTCAGCCTGCGTGCAAAGCAAGTGCCCTATCCATTGTGTTATCATTCTGGCCTCCTCATTTCTTGACCTGTTATTCTTGGCATGATGGAAATAGTCACATGAATGAACATGGCGAGAAGCCAATAAACCTATTGGTATATAATCAATTTTATTTTATTTTATTTTTGTTTTGGGTCACACCTGGTGGTGCTCAGGCATTATTTCTGGCTCTGTGCTCAGAAATTACTCCTAGCAGGCATAGGGGATTATATGGGATGCTGGGAATCAAACTTGGGTCTGCCACATGCAAGGTAATGCCTAATCGCTATGCTATCTCTCCAGTCTCTATAATCAATTTAAATACTTATTTCTTATTTTATTCATTTATAGGTACTTGGAAAAACATTTTAATAAATATCTCTATATCTACTTTTTAGAAGACTGTCTAAAAGAAAATTAGGTGACATTATTTCTCAATTCCAACTTATGTTTAGGTATTTCCCCCAGATAGGGAATGCTCTCAACATTTAGTTTTCTTCCAGAATTCTCACTTGTTAAGCATGGCATCTCACTCATGGCTGTGGCTAAGGTGAGGCTAATATGAGTGATCTGTGGCCTCTGATGTTGAGGGAACATTGTTTCTCTTATTCTCTTTTAAAAACTCAGTCTTCAGAACAAAAAACATTAAATCAGAGTTTGGCATCCAAGTGAAACAAGTTTGTGACATTACATTCAGTTTAGCCTCAGGCTATACTCCTGTTCAGAGTCATTTCTTTTTTGTTCTGCTCTGTGAATGTTAGGTTTGATGCTCACGAACAGACATACACTCCTCAGTGTCTGTGATCTGAGATCAAACAATAGTCTCTGTCCTGGGGATGAAAGTCTTGCATGAAAAATTAAGGGACGTGGGAGTAGATCTCTGTATAGGAATGAGGGATTTCTAATGAGCCAGACATTTCTTTCCTTCAATAGGGATTTAAGTGTCTTTTCTTACTCCTGCCCACCTACTCTAGGAAAGAGAAAATTAGTCCTAGTTTCAGGATAAGAAAAATTAAATACACATCTTAAAAGCGAACTATCTGATAGAAAGAAATTAGAGTAATTTAGAGAGCAGAGAAAGATAGGAAAGTGAAATCTACATGGACTTTCCTCCCTCCTACACACAGGGAAAGAAGGCAAAGAAATAAAAACTCACTTTGTGCTTATGTTTTCTAAATGAGCCCTAATAACTTGCTGGAGTAAAGGGGAGACATTTTTGTTATTTGAAACCCACCAGAGTCTTTAGTTTTATCTGATTGGTATTTTGATTGGTATGTAGACTACTGTATAAGTGTGGCTACTAGCACACACTTACATAAGTAGTCTGAAAATGAATCAATTTGTACTATCAGATATTGGAAGATGGTTCTCTATTTATTTAGGGCCACACCTAAATATTTAGCTGGTGGTGCTCAGGGCTTACTCCTGGTGGACCCAAGGGCCATACAGGATACAAGGTATAGAACCTAAATAGACAGGATGCAAAGCAAGATTTTTACTATCTCTTTAGCCCAATGGTTGCCTAAAGGATCTGAGCAAACAATAGCTCAAATGCATGTGGTCTTTATCTCCTTATTTCTCTCACAGACAAACTAAAACTCAGAGGCTAGGTAACAGATGTGTCCATAAAACTCCAAACCATAGTGGAATAACAGTTTGTGGGCCCGGAGAGATAGCACAGCGGTTTTTGCCTTGCAAGCAGCCGATCCAGGAGCAAAGGTGGTTGGTTTGAATCCTGGTGTCCCATATGGTCCCCCGTGCCTGCCAGGAGCTATTTCTGAGCAGACAGCCAGGTGTAACCCCTGAGCACCTCCGAGTGTGACCCAAAAAAACAAAAAACAGTTTGTGAAGCAGCAAAAGTTAATTCCAATATTAACATTGTTAAGAAAGTGAAATAGGGGCCAGCAAGGTGGCGCTAGAGGTAAAGTGTCTGCTTTGCAAGCGCTAGCCAATGAAGGACTGAGGTTTGATCCCCGGCGTCCGATATGGTCCCCCCAAGCCAGGGGCAATTTCTGAGCACTTAGCCAGAAGTAACCCCTGAGCATCAAACGGGTGTGGCCCGAAAAACCAAAAAAAAAAAAAAAAAAAAAGTGAAATAGTCAAACATGCTCAAAGAACTTTCTGTTGTCTTAAAACTTAATTTTGTAGAGATATGACCTGATTACTATTAGAAATTGAGAAATGGGGACCGAGAAGGTGGCACTAGAGGTAAGGTGTCTGCTTTGCAAGTGCTAGTGTAGGACATAGTGTAGGCCCCATACGGTCCCCCAAGCCAGGGGCGATTTCTGAGCGCATAGCCAGGAGTAACCCCTGAGCGTCAAATGGGTGTGGCCCAAAAACCAAAAAAAAAAAAGAAATTGAGAAATGGAGAAGAATGTATCACAGTTTAAATGAGATAGTAAAATTGTTCCAATAACCTTCCATTATTTTTCATTCTCTGCCTTTACATCTAAATTGCAGAAACCTTTTCTCTACTTTTGCAAGCCTGATAAGAGTAATTTTTCTTTTTGAGTGCTGACCTGCAGTAACTAAGATCTGATGGCTTTTTAGATACAGCCACCTTAATCGGAAAAGAAAAGATCCTAAGAATCTCTGGACTGGCTGATTTCATTATCTACTTCAAAAGATTTTCAGATTGTGAAATAACAGAGTATTTTTTTTTAGTGCCTATAGTGAAGAGTGCCTGTTCATTTGAAAGCATCTCATTTTTATCTGTCCTGCTGCTATCTCTAGGAAAGTGAATCACTAGATTGTAGCCATTAGACCTGTCTTTCTAGACATTTGAATTCATTCTTCTAAATTTTTATAATCTATAGCCAAAAATTCTGACAGTCTATCTATACTAGTATTTCTATAATCCCCATCAAATTTATTGCCTTCTTTAAAATGCCAGAAGGCTGGGGCCGGAGAGATAGCATGGAGGTAAGGCGTTTGCCTTGCATGCAGAAGGTCATTGGTTTGAATCCCGGCATCCCATATGGTCCCCCGAGCCTGCCAGGAGCAATTTCTGAGCCTGTAGCCAGGAGTAATCCCTGAGCGCTTGCCGGGTGTGTTCCAAAAACCAAAATAAATAAATACATAAATAAACAAACAAATAAATAAAATAAATAAAAAATAAAATAGTGCTCACTTCGGCAGCATATATACTAAAATTGGAAAAAAATAAAATAAAATGCCAGAAGGCAATATTTTTTTTCAAGGACAGTAGAATTAGTGTCTGAGAAGCAGAGGAGTTCTAATTTACAAAATTCAGATTCAATATAAACTTTTTGGATCAGGGACATGGCTTGAGTAGTAGAGCATATACCTAGCAAGAGGCCCTGAGTTGATCCTGGACCATACCAGCCCCTTAACCCTAGCACTGTGCTTGGTTTTGGTGGCCCCTGAGTACCAAACAAAGTGGTCCATTCCTCAGTAACACCGGGTCTAGCTCCTATAAAACTAAACTGTTCATGTTGCACAGTAAGTGACATAACTAACTACCTCCCTAGGGATCCTGTGGGGCAGAAAAAACTTATGCAAATAGATGAAGATTTTCTACTTTTTTAAAAGATAAGAATTTTTAGTAATTTATTTTTGTTTTTGTTTTTGTTTTTTGTTTTTGGGCCACACCCAGCGGTGCTCAGGGGTTACTCCTGGCTGTCTGCTCAGAAATTGCTCCTGGCAGGCACGGGGGACCATATGGGACACCAGGATTCGAACCAACCACCTTAGGTCCTGGATCGGCTGCTTGCAAGGCAAACACCGCTGTGCTATCTCTCCGGGCCCAGTGATTTATTTTTAAATTACTTTATTTAAACACCATAGTTACAAGGCTGTCATAATACTTTTTTTCCCCCACAGATATCAAGTTGTTCATGATTGTGTTTCAGTCATGCAGTCATACACCCTTCACCAGTGAACATTTCCCACCACTAGTGTCTCTAGTGTCCCTGCCTAGTATCCATCTACCCTTCCACCTGCGTGCCTCTGGGGCTTCTCTCTCTCTCTCTCTCTCTCTCTCTCTCTCTCTCTCTGTCTCTCTCTGTCTCTCTCTGTCTCTCTCTGTCTCTCTCTCTCTCTCTCTCTCATTGTCAGCCTATCACTTTATCTCCTTTCAGCACTCAGTTCTTTCTTGTCCAGAGCTTTTAGTGATTTAAACAAAGGTTTTATCTTTTTTTTCTTTTTTTCGTTAAAGGTTTTATCTTTGATCATTTAGTTAATTTAATTAATTTGGGCTTTCTTTTTAAAATAAAAAACATGCTATGCAGATTGTCTATATTTACTGTAATTTACTGTAAATGCATCAAACATGAGGATGTTTGATCCTGAAAGCACTAGGGCTTTGGTTTTAGATACTGGAACAGAGTTAAGTCAGTACACAGCAGTTAAAACTACTACTTGGGAGTCAACTACTCTAAATAGTAGTGTGCATGGCTAGGGGTTAATTCCTGGCACCAAAATATCTCTCCAGCAGTGTCAGGTGCAACCCTAGATGCCTCCCTAGCACCACTGAAGTGGCCTGGGTATCCCTGCCACCAATTGAGCCTGAGTAGAATTTAATCCTTGGGTCCCTGCACTGAATTGCTAAACTGATTTGCAGGCAACTGGGACCTGCAATCCCTGACTACTGTGCCCCCTAAATAAATAAATAAATAAATAAATGAATAAATAAATAAATAAATAAATAAATAAAATGATAACATGAAATGAGGTGTAGACACCGGATTTTCATAATTTTATCAGCTACTAGTCAGCATGCTTAGTAAGTTACAGGTCCATCACGAACAGAGCTCACGAAGCTCTACAAATTCCAAAAGTGCATGTGAAAGCAGGCATTGAGGTGTTCAGGAACCAAAGTTCAGTGCTAGCTGATGCCCTAAGGAGGAATCTGACCTGCCAAAGCTTTCTTCCCCAACCACTAAGAATTGTTAGCACAACGCTTTCATTATTTAATACCAAAGTACTTCCAAACATTAAAAAAAAAATCACCACAAATAACAGTTTAAGTTATTCCTCTAAAATTCTATGAGACGATAAATCATTACTAAATCAATAAAAATAAATGAATAGAATATGCTACATAGGGGAAAATCAAATTTTCAGATAAAATTTTTATGTGTAATTTTACATTTTCCTAAGTAAATCAATGGCTGGAAGTCCTGGAGTGAGTGTATAATTAATATGCATATTAGATAGCCCACTGTAGTTTGCAAAATAAAGGACATTGTAAATGTAAATGATAATGTAAATGATACTGAGCCTCTGTAGTATTGTCAGGGCACCTGCATATGCCCCCAGCTAGTTCCTCAATAGAGGAAGAAAAGGGTTCGTGACCTCAGTGTCCCCCTTGCCCTACAGCCTAGAGAACCTTACAGGCAATTACAGTGAGGGAAAGCATGATCTGACCATGCCATAGGGATGTGCCAGAAGATTTTTAAATGGTTGTAGGAGTGTAAATAAACAACAAAACAATAGTAATTAATTAAAAATAATAAAACAGTAATAAAAAATAAGGTAATGGTTATATCTGATGAACTATTCGAAAGGTGTCTCCCCAGGGCCCAGTCCTCTTGAAGTTCTAAAAGCGATCTAAATTTGGAGACCTGGGCAGTAGGTGGCGCTATTTATCTCTTGTACGACTCAGAAACTCAAAGATTGAGGGAAGGAAAGGAAGATGGGAGGACGAGTGGAGGTGGGGGATGGGGAAAGAGACAAGTGGAGGAAAGGAAAAAAAGCATGGGGAAAAATCAGAATAAGGTGGAAAGAAAATGAATGTTAGGAGTGAAAAAGGCAGAGTAAGAAAAGCAGATACATTTAAGAAAGTGGGGAAACAAAAAAATGTATGCTATGAAAAAGAACGATTTTCACCCAACAAAATTTAGTGAAAATAGCTTACCCAATCTCACAAGGTACTGTATTGTCAGGAGAATCATATTTTCCACACTCAAGAGCTGGCTACCAGTCAATCCTAATTGTTCCAAATCTTTGTTTTGCAACTGTGGAATCTTGTAGCAATTTACCAGCAGAGGACTCACAACAATGTCTCCAACATTTCCATAGAAATAGGGTAAAGTGCCATAGCCTGCCCAATAGAATAAAGGTCAGGAAAGGTCAACATTTTTGATCTTCAACCAGGTATTCTAGCTTAACTAGGTTCAAAGAGGCAAAACAAAGTTCCCTAATCTCAGAGATGACTACTGAACAAAGTACTCAGATGTCAATGCAAGTGTTACAGCTGGTTACTCCAATTTTGTTGTTATTAGATCACACCTAAAAGTGCAGGGATTATTCCTGGCTCTATATTCAATAAGAACTCCTCGAAGTGCCTGGGGGACAATATGGGATGCCGGGAACTGAACCCCAGTTGATCACAAGCAAGGCAAGCATTCTACTTGATGTACTATTGCTCTGACTCAACTCTGACTTTTTTTTTGGGGGGGGGGTCACACCTGGCAGTGTTCAGGGGTCACTCCTGGCTCTATGCTCAGGAATCGCCCCTGGCAGGCACGGGGGACCATATGGGATGCCGGGATTTGAACCACCGTCCTTTTGAACGCAAAGCAAAAGCCTTACCTCCGTGCTATCTCTCTGGCCCCCAACTCTGACATTATTAAACCAGAAGAACAGGAAAGAAAGTATTCAAATTATATTGTCATTGGGTTCCACAGAAGGAAGATATCACTACAACATCTCTGCCATTGGTGACTGGATTGATGGATCTTTCTGAAATGAGCTGTATTCTTTAAACCAACTGTGACAAAATGTTTTTTGTTCATTGGCTAAAAGGACTGGTCTGGCTTTCCAAAAGCAGGGTTCCAGTGCAGCAACAGACTGTCCATTCTCTAGCACACACCCAGGAGCTATGTGTAATCATTACAATTCACATATGTTAACTGCTCTCTTCCCCCAATGAATGACCCTCTGACATCACTATAATAAAAATCTCAAAGAAAAGGGAGAAAATATTAACAGCAGCAACTGGGGCTAGATATATAGTATAGTGGGTAAGGTGCTTGTTTGACTTGCACATAGCTGTCCCAGGTTTGACTACATCCCATATGGTCCACTGGGACCTCTAGGAAGCCAGGAATGACTCCTGAGTGCAGAGCCAGGAGTAACTCTTGAGCACTGTCAGGTGTGGCCCAGAATAAACCCAAACAATTAACAACAGTTCCCAGCATTGCTGGGAATGGTCCCTGAACGGTACAATGGGAATGGCCCCCCAGCAATGCTGGGTGTGGCTCAAGAAATAAAAAAAAAAACTTAAAAGAATGTATTTTCTGATAACATTCCTTGTTCAAACAAGGTCAAAAGAGAAACGACATCACATTTCATTCCTGATATTTCCTTTTAAAACATCTTTTTTAAGGGGCCTGAGCGAGCAATTGCACAGTGGTAGGGTGTTTGCCTTGCACGATGCTGATCTGAGACAGACCCGGGATTGATCCCGGTATCCCATATGGTCTCCTGAGCCTGCCAGGAGTGATTTCTGAGTGCAAAGCCAGGAGTAACCCCTGGGCACCCCCCCAAAAAAAAATCCACCACCACCAACAAAACTTTTTAAGATTGTACTCATCAATTGCAAATAAAAAGCACATCTCTAGCTCTTTTAACTAATTTTTTAACATTTTATTTCTAAATGTGAGGAAAATAACCTCAAGTTATCTTACTAGATGAGACAAAGACATGCTAAAAACATGTCATTTTGGTTGTGTGGTAAAGATAACAGTCTCTTTGTCTTTTTAAAAGGCACACACCAAAGTGTCTCCATAGACAGTAGGCTTAGTTTGCACCATGCTCCAATGCTCATTAAGAACTTGCTGATCATAAGGAATTTGAACAATTGAACAACCAGGATTCTGGCAGGTATTGGAGATGTGGAGAGGACTGCCTGATAAAGGACTTATTTCAAAGCAAAACCACCCATATCAGTAGGCTCAATCCAACCACAAGAATCAGATAACATTTAACAGAGATGAACCAGAGACTATGTGAGGCTTAAACCCCTCACAGATAGTACAGTGGGTTCTATCTGTGGTTTAGTTTAGAAGAATATTTCTCAGTCTTTTCCAACTGTGGTCCCCTTCCAACTGTGTTTTCTTTAATCCCACTGTTTTACTAGTTAACTCCCACAGTTATGCACCATCCCCCCATTTAGGCAATTTTCATTTGTGTTATATCATGGTTTATAAATACTGGTTTCTACTTAACTAGAAAGTTAAGTAGGCAGTCTCCTCTTGAAGTGAGTTCAAATAAGGGTACCTGATGTGGGTATAAAAGATACTAAGTTTTAGAATCCTGAGATTCTTTGGTGTCTATACTTTTATTTATAGACAACTTAGAAAAAGATTCATGCCCATCAAGGATACTGATGATAGCTTAGAGCTTAGAAAGACACACTCTTTATTTACAGATATGCAATTATTCTCCATGGTTCAGATCTGCAGTTATGGGCCCTGACTCTTGGTTCTTCTGGGTGGGACTGTGAGCTGGTTCTGTTCGATCCCTTTTCTTGTAGTTTGGCTCCCTTGAAATGGAATATCCTCTCTCTTACCTCATCCACTCTTACCAATCCTCTGGGACCTAGAAGAAATATCACCTCTGAGAAGTCTTTTTAGACCTCTTCCAGGCAGAATTATATTCCCTCTTCTCTCAGATTCTGTGATTCTCAGCTCTATTACCAGAGTTTTGTGACTGCTATAAACATGGAGGAGTGAGCCATTAAACAGCTGCCTCGTTTTAATTCTAATTTCTATTCACATATTGAATATACCATGAAGGACTTACCCAATAAAAGCTAAAAGAATCAGTATGTGGATCAATGGATACATCCATAAACATAGTGTGAAATGATGAATCATTTCCTAGATTCCTGTGGACATAGGCAATTTGGAATTCCTAAGACTTACCTATCAGAATTACTGGTCTGACTCCTGAGTTACTCAGCAGATTTTCAGGAACAATTACAATTTCCCCTGCAGGAATGGGCCGAGGTTGTAAAATTCCAGTTAATGAAGTCTGTGAAGCTGGGGTAGATAAAAGGGACTCTGAAAAAAAAAGTTGTTTGGCAAAAAGTATTAACCATGATTGTTAAAAATAAAGTGCAGTTGAAATCAATGCAGGTGTAATCATTTTAAAAACATAAAAAAGAAGTATATGTTCTGTTGTTTTTTAAATGAAGGTATTTCATAGTTATTGTACAAAATTAGAATTGAGAAAAGAAAAATCAATTACAATTACATTACAAAGATAAGTATTTTTTAGCATTCTGATAGTTTTTCATTCTAGTTGGTTTTTTTTTTTTTTTTTTTTTTTTTAACGATCATCAATGGCAAAAGGCAGCCACAGAAGCAGGCTTCACGCTCAGGAGAGGACGCTCTGACTCCTCCTCGTGGGTCTAGTTGGTTTTTTTTTACATCAATTATTTGAATTATGTTTTGTAATTTATCTCTCCCACTTCACCCAGTGCCACACTCTTAGATTATCAAGGCACAGCTGCTCATTATAGAAAGAGTACAAAGTAGAGAAAGATGTGAAGAAGCAGCACATGACTAGTCAGTACTACCCAGAGACAGCAGAGTAACATAGTGACACAATTCTTGTATATAGCATTTCTATGTAATCAGTGAAAAGATTTAAATAAAACTTCCTTCTTTTTTTCTTCACATGTATTAGTTTACAAAAATGCCTTCACTTTAGGAGAGCAATTGTGTTACTCTTCAAAATGTACACAAGCACACTATGCCTTCCATCCTACTGCCATTATTCCTCCAGCACTGCCACTGGACCCCTTTCTACACTCTCCTTGTTCCCCTTTTGGTAACTTCAGTTCTGTGGTCCAAATACACGAACATAAAGTTACAAGTTTGTGTGTGTGTGTGTGTGTGTGTGTGTGTGTGTGTGTGTGTGTGTGTTTATTTTGGTACTGTGATTCAAACCCAGAACCTCATCCATTGAGCTATATTTTCAGGCTAAAAAAAAAAAAAAAAAAGAATCCACCTATGGGGCCGGAGCGGTGGCACAAGTGATAAGGCATCTGTTTTGCCCGTGCTAGCCTAGAATGGATGGCGGTTCGATCCCCCAACATTCCATATGGTCCCCCCAAGCCAGGAACGATTTCTGAGCGCATAGCCAGGAGTGACCCTAGAACATCACCAGTGTGGCCCCAAAACAAACAAACAAAAAACTCCAAAAACCCAACTAAACAACAAAAAGAATTATGACAGACTATGCTTAAAGATGCTATACCTATGACTTAGAGATGCTATACCTACTTATTACAGCAAAGTATATGCAGGTCTGAACATAAAATCATAAGCACCAAATGGCCATAAAGAACTCATAAAGGAGGGTCCATAGAGAGAGCCTAGGGGTTAAGGTCCTTGCCCTGTACATGACCTATTCCAATCTGATTCCCAGTACCACATGTGGTCTCCCAAGTACCATCAAAAGTGATTCCTGAACACATAAGATTCAGGAGTAAGCCCTGAGTACTTCTAGGTTTGCTCAAAAACAACAAAACAAAAATAAAACGTATTAGCTACAATTCATATCTGTAGCTAATCACCTTAAACATACACCCTGTTTTAACATCCAGAGCACATACTGCTTTCCCTAATCCCCTTGCCCTGTCTTTCCTAAACACAGAAGCACACACCCTGTTATAATCCCCTCTCACATCCTACCCAATTGGTGGACACAGAGTCCACACCTTACTCTCCACCTTACTCTCCCCTAAAATAAATATCCCTTTTCAGCCAACAATAAACTTGAGGCACTCTTCAGAAGAGGCTGGTGGATGCTTCTGTGTGAGTGCTCAATTCACCTGAGATCCGACCCCACCAGTGACTTCTACATCCAGCAACTTGGACCTCACCAGCGACTCAGACCTCACCAGTGACTTCTACATCTTGGGATCTGAACTTAACCATTTTATTTACACATATCCTTACATAATACTGTATACATGATTAGTTATAAAATTTTATCTCAAGGACCTAATGTCATAATATGAGTAGAAAGCACATTTGCTAATTTAAGAAGATTCAATTCATATTTTTTGAAATCTTACCAGTTCTTGAAAGAGGGCGAACTGTAGGAGCAGGTACAACTAAGCCAGGCTGGGGAACAGGTGGTCCAGGATACCATCCTCGGTGCCTTTTCTTTGGTGGCCCAGATATGAACATGGTAGCTGAAGACAAAAGAAAGTGATGAATCTACCTTAGTAGTAAACGAAAAGAATAAAATCAAAAAGTAACATAGAGGGGCCAGAGCGATAGTACAGCAGTAGGACATTTGCCTTGCATGTGGCCAATCTAGGAAGGACCTTGGTTCGATCCCCTAGAGTCCATATGGCCCCCCAAGCCAGGAGCAATTTCTGAGCACATAGCCAGGAGTAACCCCTGAGCATCACAGAGCATGGCCCCAAAAGAAAAATAAAAGCAACATAGAATTTTTTTTATCCCATTATACTCCAAAAATCTCAGTGAAAGAAAGGAATAAAGTCAAAGTAACATAGAACCTTTTTCATCTGATTATACTTTTAAAAATCTAAGCACTCTTCTAGAAATAAAGATAAAATTAGTCATACTAATAGTACCTAATATCAGCATGCTCTTTTACCCAGATTACCTCAACTGTTTTGACTAATCAAAATTCAGTTGTTATAGGACAAGAATATTGATTTACCAATTTTTTTTTGTTTCTGGGTCACACAAGATTTGCTTAGGGCTTACACTCAAGGAATCACTCCTGTAGGTGCATGTGGTACCATATGGGGTGCTAGAGATCAAACTCAAGTCAGCCATATGCATGATATGTGTCTTACCTGTCACTGCATCACTCCTGCCCCTAATTTATAGATTTTATAGACAAGAGAGGAAGGTTTAAGTTTGACTAAAGTTGCACAACAAAAAGAAGTTCAAATTTTTTACTTTGGTCAGCATACTTTAGTTTTTCAACACATATTTTTAGACATCTGTTTCAATATTACTTCCAGGTTAGGCTTATTCTTTGCTATCATCAAAAAACTTAATCATTCCCACTTACACCAATCAGCAGTTTTATTACAGGGCTAGTTAGTTCAGTGGGAAAGGAATTTGCCTTGAATGTGACTAACTCATCTGGCACCCCATATGGTCCCCTGAGCATGGAATGATGCCTGAGTGGAGTCAGTTGTGGCACAAATGCCTACTCTAGGGGCCGGAGAGATAGCATGGAGGTAAGGCATTTTGCCTTTCATGCTGAAGATGGTGATTTCAATCCCGGCATTGCCTGTGCCTGCCAAGGGCAATTTCTGAGCATAGAGCCAGGAGTTGCTGCTGGATGTGACCCAAAAACCAAAACCAAAACCAAAAACAAACCAAATGCCTACTCCAAAACAACTCCAACATTTTTTTAAATTTCTTTTTGGGCCACACTCAGAGGTGCTCAGGGGTTACTCCTCGCTCTGCACTAAGGATCATTCCTGGTGATGCTCCAAGGACCATATGGGATCCTGAGGATTGGATCTGGGTCAGCTGCATGCAAGGCAAACACCTGCTGTTCAATTGCTTGACCCCAACCAACATTTTATGACAAGATAAGGAAAGACTTTGGAGTGTACTGTCAGATTAAATCATTGTTCCAAACTACATAGCACATTTTCAATAATTAAATGAACTTATTTCAAATTTCTAAGAGGGTATTTATTACCTTGGTCTCCGGGTGCATAGCTAGGTCTTGGTGACAAAGAGTAATTCCCTGAATGAGATGGAGTGGAGCTAGATGCGCTGTTCTTCCCACTATGACTACTGTTTCCATTAGCAGCATCTGTGGTAGACAAGAAAGTCACTCAGACAGAGGAAGCAGGACACTGCTTTCTATGATTCTACAACCATATGACAAACCTCAGACTAAGGACCCAAAGGAATCTCACTTATGAGCCAGTCCTGTTGTATAAAACTAGCTATAATCATCATCAGTACTTAGTAACTAACTAAATACCACCTTAAAATAATTTTCCAGGAGTCCAAGAAATCTTTCAAAATCTTTTTCAGGGAAATCTTTTTTGTTTTGTTTTGTTTTGTTTTTTTGGGTCACACCTGGCAGCGCTCAGGGGTCACTCCTGGTGCTATGCTCAGAAATTGCTCCTGGCAGGCTTGGGGGACCATATGGGATGCCGGGATTTGAACCACCGTCCTTCTGCATGCAAGGCAAACACTCTACCTCCATGCTATCTCTCTGGCCCCTTTTTTCAGAGAAATCTTTAAAGCTTTGTATTATAGAAGTTTTAAAAAAATATACAAAAATAAAGATATTGTAATAAACTAGGTATCCACCACATAGCTTCAATATTTATTAACACAGAGCTAATAGTGTGTGTGTTTATGTGTGTGTGTGTGTCTATGTGTATGTAGCCAGGGACTGAACTCAGGATCTCACACATACAAGGTAAGTGCTTTACTACTGAACTACATCTCTGGCTCTTATATAGTCAATCCTACTTTATCTACAATCCTTATCTCTTTCTCACTTCCTCTAAAACACACATAGAAGCTCAGGATTATTTTGCAGTAAATTCATTTATTATATAACTTCATCCTAAAATATTTTCTGAACAGGTTTCTAAAAGAAAGGACTCAAAATTGTAAGCTCAATACTGTCATTATACATTCAACAATGAATAATTAATAGCTTTAAATATAAAATATCAATTTTCAATTTTCAAAGTACCATATCAAAATTTATTTTTTACAATTGGATTCTATGTCCCTTACATCTCTTTTAATTTGTCATTCTTCCTTTTTCCTTCATTCTTTTGCTTTTTTGGGCTGCAACTGGTTAATGTTCAGGGCTTACTCCTGATTCTGCATTCAAGAATTACTTGGAGTGAGAGCAGAGATATAGCATAGAGATAGAGCATTTGCCTAGCATGCAGAAGGGTGGCGGTTCTAATCCCGGCATCCCATATGGTCCCCTGAGCTTGCCAGGAGCGATTTCTGAGCATAGCACCAGGAGTAAACCCTGAGCGCTGCCGGGTGTGACCCAAAAACCAAAAAAAAAAAAGAATTACTTGGGGCACCATATGAAATGTTGGGGATCATCATGGTGTCATTTCATGTTCCTTTGACCCTTGTATTCATAGATATAAACAACTATAGAGGATTTTCAGATTCAGAAGTGATTTCTTTTTTGGCAAGAGTATCCTTATGAGTACTGTTGTATAAATCCAACATGAGTACCATGGCTGGTTTTCTTTCTTTTTGTGATGCTAAGAGATTGATCAGAAGATTTAAGAATTGCTATCCTAATCCTCAAATTTGAAGTTATTCATTAGTTTTTCATCTACTAGTTTTATCAACTATAATAGTTACTGTTAAGACCCATCACTTCATTATTTTTGTAATGCTGTGAAAGTCTGAATTCTATTTGTTTAAGTCAACAACATATCCAGTTTGGGTGATAAAAGGAGGTAGCTAGGATGTGGCTCAGAAGTTGAATATGTGCCTCACATGCCTGAGGTCCTGAATTCTATCTGGGCCCTTTGAGAACAAAAACCAAAAAGTAACAAGAAGACAGATTCTACAAGAATTGTTGGATCAGAGTAAAAACAAAAGTAGCCTGTGTAACTTAGTTAACTATTAGAAAGTTTCTAGAACAACATATTCTATTCCTTCATCTCTGATCATTTAATTTTCATTAAATATTAGAATTTTCTAAAATTCTATTCTTAGTTCAGTTTGCCTTAAACTATTTTTTTCCTTGGGAAATAACTTCTTTTCCTAGTGATTTTAACCACATATTTGGGGGTTCAACTGTAGATCAACCATCAATTCTGATTAATTGTTGAGTTATTCTACTTGAAGTATCTTATAAATACCTCAACATGTTCATAACTGAACTCACAATCTCTTCCTGCGAACAAATTACTCCCTATATATTCCTATCTCAGGTAATGAAATTCCATCACTAGACCAGAATAAAGTATTACTCATATTAACCATTCAAGTTCGGCCAATGTCACACCTGAGTAGTCCTCCTATCTGTTCTTTTCTTTCCAGCCTACTATCACTGAGTGATTTTCAATTTTTTAAATATATCTTATCTATTTTTGTTTCCGAATTGATTTAGATCAAGTTCATATTGAACTATGTCACTTTTCTGTTCAATAAGTTACAGAATAAAATCCATGCATTTTAGACTGGCCTTGCTTGCTCTTTTTCTGTCCCCCATTTTTCTCTTTTGAGTTTTACATGTCATGGCTTCAACAATTCTTAATTCTTGAAGCTACTGAACACATCTTGCTACTTCTTTACTTTCTTTTTAACATCTGAATTTGAACTATTGGTCTCTTGCTCCTTTGTTTTATATCCTCTTCTTGTTCATTCTTTTTTTTTGGTTTGTTTTCGTTTTTTTGAGTCACACCTGGTGGCAGTCGGGGTTACTTCTAGCTCTGCGCTCAGAAGTCACTCTTGGCAGGCTCAGGGTACCATATGGGATGATGGGATTTGAATCAGGGTCCGTCCTGTGTTGGCCATGTGCAAGGAAAACACCTTACCACAATGCTATCGCTCTGGCTCTCATCAATTCATTCTTAACTACTTTGTAAAATGCTGAGTTAAAGTCCCTTCTTATGAGCTCCCCTAGCATATTGTTATATTTTTTGTGCTTCGTGGAAAAAACTAGTGGCAGGTCACCTCTACTAATATGATACAGTACATAGAGAGCAATTATTTATCTTTGTATCCTCAGTTCTCATTATAGCAGGTACCTGAAATCTATTTTTTTTTTTTTTTTGGTTTTTGGGTCACACCCAGCGGTGCTCAGGGGTTACTCCTGGCTGTCTGCTCAGAAATAGCTCCTGGCAGACACGGGGGACCAAATGGGACACCGGGATTCAAACCAACCACCTTTGGTCCTGGATTGGCTGCTTGCAAGGCAAACACCGCTGTGCTATCTCTCCGGGCCCTGAAATGTATTTTTTAATAGAATCAATCTACTCTGTCACTAAAATTTATCTATTCCTCTTCTGATTGGAAAAGAGAATAAGAAGCTTTCTATGATTATACACATTACTACAGAAAGTTCCTCCACTTTTTAAACATCCACTAACAAAGAAGTAGCTTTACCCCCGTCTATTCTGTTCTCAATTAAATTTCACACAAGCCTTTTGTAAACTATGTATCTGCTAAACAAATATAAGTGAGGAGAACATCACCTGCAGCAAACGTCTTCCCCACAACCTGCAAAGATAAAGCCAGTGGCTTCACAACATTCTTATTCCGGGTCAGGTCCTGAGCTCCACTTAAATTGATTGCAGAATTAGCTGGATTGAGAATTGAGGAATCTTTAAAATGAAAGAGGTAATTAAAATTAGCTTATATATGTGGTAAGTGTGAGGTGTGAGAAAGCATACTGGGTAATTTCAGTATTCTTCCTTTGTTTATTTTTGTTTTTTTCTGTTTTTGTTTGTTTGGGTTTTTTTTTGGTTTTTGGTTTTTGGGTCACAGGGGTCACTCCTGGCTCTATGCTCAGAAGTTGCTCCTGGCAGGCTCGGGGGACCATATGGGATGCCGGGATTTGAACTGCAGTCCTTGTGCATACAAGTCAAACGCCTTACCTCCATGCTATCTCTCCGGCCCTATTTTTCCTTTTTCTTTAAGCCATTCAACATTTTAGGAAAGAAAATTTACAGATTTCATTTATTTACAATTTTTCAGTTTTTTATTCGTATTACTTTACATATTTACATAATTGTTTAACAGCCCGAAGTGACTCTGGAGCATCACTGGGTGTGGCCCCAAACGAAACAAAATAAAACAAAAAATGTCATTAAGAAAATGGATCTCGGGGCCGGGCGGTGGCGCTGGAGGTAAGGTGCCTGCCTTGCCTGCGCTAGCCTAGGACGGACCGCAGTTCGATCCCCCGGCGTCCCATATGGTCCCCCAAGCCAGGAGCGACTTCTGAGCGCATAGCCAGGAGTAACCCCTGAGCGTCACCGGGTGTGGCCCAAAAACCAAAAAAAAAAAAAAAAAAAAAAAAATGGATCTCGGGCCCGGAGAGATAGCACAGTGGTGTTTGCCTTGCAAGCAGCCGATCCAGGACCAAAGGTGGTTGGCTCGAATCCTGGTGTCCCATATGGTCCCCCATGCCTGCCAGGAGCTATTTCTGAGCAGACAGCCAGGAGTAACCCCTGAGCACTGCCGGGTGTGGCCCAAAAACCAAAAAAAAAAAAAAAAATGGATCTCAACAAATGTCAAGATACACCATGCTTCTGAACAGGATTATTTCATCTTTAAGAAAATGCCAATTCAGAGCTAGAGAGAAAAAGCAGTGGATGAGGCATTTGCTTTGCACAAGGCTGACCTGGTTTCTATCTCCTGCATCCCATATGATCCCCTAAGCACTACCAGGAATGATTCCTGTGTAAAGACCTATGAGTAAGCCTTGAGCATCACTGGGTGTTGAGACAAAATCTAAAAGAAAACAAAGCCAAAGGCCCTTAAAAAAGAGAAAATGTCCATTACAGAGCCAGGGATCATCCAGGGATTAAGGGACATGCTTTTCATGTGGCCGACCTCCTCTTAGGTCCCCTGTAATGTATGATCCCCAGAGCACCGTCAAGTGCAGTCCTGTAGACTCGCAAGCACATAGGGAAATTGCTTGTCATGTTTAAGGTCCTAGTTCAATCCCTGGTTCCATACACACAAGGAGTTAATTAATCTAAATTAATTTGCAAATATAAGATGGTCCTTCCGAATCCCAGCATTCCATATGGTCCCCTGAGCCTGCCAGGAGTGATTTCTGAGCATAGAGCCAGGAGTAACCCCCGAGTACTGCCGGGTATGACCCAAAAACCATAAAAAAAAAAAAAAGAGATGGTCCTCCTTATCCCAGGCTCCATCCTAGGAGCAACATAATGACCAAGACCACCAACTACAGAAGATGGATTAAAACGACACTGAAGAAGCAGAACTGCTAGAACCACAAAGAAAGACTTCATCATAAGCTCCATTCCTTGAGCTGCACAGACACCAAGATCTCTAGATACAGAGGCCTGATTTTACCATCCAAGATGGAAGCAGAAGTCTTCCATACACCACAAAAGCAGCAAGGGGAGAGTAAATGATCATGCAAGGAGTCTATAGTTAATCCCATGACAGTATACTTCAGGGGTGGAGAAACCCTGTATCTCCTAGACCAAGAGAATTCCCTTTACAATATCCCCAATAGTTACTGTGCCTATGCAGGGGGAAAAAGAAAAGAAAAAAAAAGCACAAAACATCATTTTCCACAGATTTATTTATCGATTGATTGATTTTCTTTTGACATCTCTATTTTGGTGTAGAGATTGAAGTTGATCTCTTCAATATTATTTTATTTTATCTTATCTTTCTCTTTCTTTTTGTACTCCAGCATGATTTGATTTCAGAACTGGGACTATTGTGTGGTGCTTGTCTTTATTGCTGTAGTGCTCACTGGATATTTAATTTGATATTTCTTTCTGTATTGTTGTGGTGTTTTAATTACCTTTTTCACAGTCTCTCTCAAACTGAGGTTGAAAGCCTCTAGGACTCCGCCCATTTTCAGAATATTTGACTTTTTTTTTCTTTCTTATTTTGTACCCCAATCTATTGCCTTTCCTTCCTTCAAACAAAACCACATAACTCAATTTATCTAGCTCTGCCTCTTAAATAGAGGGGGAAACAAGGGAGGGTACCAGGACCAAACAGATACATGATCACTAATAGTAAGCCAGACAAAGAGGGGACCACCTACTCTAGCAGCCCGGGGGTGGTGGTGGGGTATATGGGTTGCAGAAAGGGAACTGGGATGGGGGGAGGACATATTTGGTGATGGATATTCCCCCGATTTAATGTTAATATGTACCTAAAATACTACTGTGAAAGATATGTAAGCCATTATGATAAAAAAATTGTGTTTTAATCAGAAATGTTTTTGACTTACATGTATTGTTATATTATATTAATTATATCTTATGTTATGTTACTATATTATGTTATATTAGTTTACCTCAATATGTTAATCAATTTTGTCTCTTGAATAAAATGCTTACAATAAAAAAGAGATGGTCCTAGAAAAATATTAACAGGTTTAGGTATTATTTTTATTTTTAGGCTTAGATATTATTAAAATTGCTATTAAATTGTTTCCAATTGATAGACTTGCTGAGATAAAACACAAACACAGGAAGAGCTAGAAAGATTCTGAATAAAAGAAATGAAGTGAGATTAACATGATAATGCAATAAAACTTTATAAAACTTCAGTCAACAGAACACTGTGATCTTGATGTATTAGGAGACAAGCAGATTAATGAAATAAAACAGTAAAAATGCAATGAGAGTTTAGTATAAAAAAGAAAGGAGTGGGGCTGGGCGGTGACGCTGGAGGTAAGGTGCCTGCCTTGCCTGCGCTAGCCTAGGACGGACCGCAGTTCGATCCCCCGGCGTCCCATATGGTCCCCCAAGAAGCCAGGAGCAACTTCTGAGCGCATAGCCAGGAGTAACCCCTGAGCCTCACAGGGTGTGGCCCAAAAAAAAAAAAAAAGAAAGGAGCAGGGATGATGATGCTTGATTTACATACAACTTATCTGTGTTCAGTCTCTTGCTCCCCTGAATACCACCAAAAGTGACCCTGAGCACACCACTATCTTTCTCTCCCCACCTCCAACAAAGATAAATGAAGCAGCTCAAATCAGCAAAAAAGATGAACTTTTCAATTAACTGTACTGAGAGAACTGGATATACAGAAAAAAATTATGGTGGCTCAACATCTTATATCAAGTGCCAAACAAAGTCAAATACAGCAAAGCTGGATGCTTGATAACAAAGATACAAAGTAATGTTAAAACCACTGGAGAATTATCATCTTTATAGTAGACTCTGATTGAGAAAAGCTGACTTCAAATGAAATTTTAAAGCCAATGTCATAAATTAAAAAAGTTCTCAAATAAAAATATGTTTCTACCTTAAGAAAATAAGAAAGGAGCAAACTAAAAATTTAAAGTAATCAAAAGAAAGAATATAATGCAAATTAGAGCAGGAAAAAAAACACAATAAGGAATAGGTAAGCAATAGTGAAAACCAAAAATTTGTTCTTTGAGTGGATCAACAAAATTGACAAACCTTTCGCAAGACTAATAAAGAGAAAAATATACGTCACTAAAATTAACAGTTAAAAAGAAAGAGGGTATCACTGACAATCTTACAGAAATCAAAGAATTATAAAATAGGCTTCTATTATGTGTGACCCTTACCAATACATTCCTATTTCAAAGTCTTAATCTCTAGGATTTTAGAACAGTATTTGGATATATTACTATTAAAGGGGCAATTAAGCCTAAATTAGGTCATAAAGATAGAGTTTTAATCTAATATAACTGATTCCCTTAAAAGAGATGAAAGATAAAGGTATATGCACACAGAGTAAAGCCACATGGCATAGTAAGAAAACTTCTGAAAGGTAAAAGAAGTCACAGGAAAAATCAACCTTTTTCTCTTTGACCTTAGATTTTCAACCTCTAGGATTGTGAGAAAATAGTTTTTTGTTGTTTAAGTTAGTTTATTATTTCCTTCGTTTTTTGGGGCCACACCTGGCAGTGCTCAGGGCTTACTCAGGCTCTGTGTTCAGGGATCACTCCTGGAAGGGTCTGGGAGACTATGTGTCAGGGGTCAAACCTAGTTTCACCTAGTATAAGATAAACACACTACCCACTTTACTATCACTCCAGTCCTCACACAGTCTATAATATATTTTATGACACCCTTAAAAACTCAGATAGATGTCAGAATAGAAAAATTCAGATAAAATAGACAAAAATAAATTTTTATAAAATTTACTACAAAATATAATTAATAAGAAAATTTACACAGAATGTAAGAAACAAGATAAATATACAAAAGTTGGACCAGAGAAATAGTATAAAATACAAGGTACTAGTTTTTATAAGTTTCAGCAGTAGCATCCCTAATTTGAATCCCCAGCACAATATTTTGTCAGTCCTTGGAACACACCCAAATATATACACACAGACATGAGTTAATTGTGGTACTCGGGAGATTGTTCAAAGGAATGAAACTGTAATGCTTCATACACACAGGTTCAAATTTAAACTCAGGCACTGCATAGGCCTCCTACGCACAGCTAGGTATACTCTTAGAAGTGACTGACACTACTGATGTGACACTGGTGACCCCCACAACACTGGGCTCAAGCAGCAGCTCATTTCCAGGCTTAGGTATTAAACTACTGGCCAGGAGTGGACCTTGGGTCCCTTGATCATTACTTGGGAGCTCTACCTCTGCCAAACAAAGTCCACTGAATTTCTATTCACTTTCAATGAATATTACAGAAAGAGAGATGGGGAGATAGCTCAACAGGTTGAGTGTATGGATTACATGTAGGAAGTCCAGGTTTGATCCCTGAGCACTGATCATATGGGACATGCCTGAGCACAGAGTAGTGAGTAGTTCTTGGCTATGATTTACAATAGCATTATAAATAATACTTTTTTTTTTTGTTTTTGGGCCACACCCGGCAGTGCTCAGGGGTTCTCCTGGCTCTATGCTCCTAGCTCTATGCTCAGAAATTGCCCTGGAAGGCGTGGGGGACCATATGGGATTAGAACCACTGACCTTCTGCATGCAAGGCAAGTGCCTTACCTCCATGCTATCTCTCCAACCCCTATCATAAATAAAACTTAAAAATAAAGCAAATCAGAGAAATCCAAAACATGTACTATGAAAACTCCAAAATACTGCTGAAACAAACATTTAAAGACCCAAATAGTGTTTGGCATGTATGTCTGAGGTAGAGTGCATGCTTTGCATATGTAAGACCGCATGTCCCATCCCCAGCACCAGAAAAAGAAACAGAGATCTAAATAAATAGAAAGCCATTCTTATCAACGGATCATTCATATCTATGGGTCATGAACTTAACAATAACAATAGCCTTATTGTTAAGAAGGCAAATCTCAAATAGTTCTAAAGAGTCAATGTAGGGATTGGGGATTTGAGTCGGTGCTAGAGTGAATGCTTATCATATTTCAGGAGTTTGATTCACACCTAACATGAGGAAAAGAAAATTAGTACAAGCCATGTTAAGATTATTCTACTGGTTTCTTTGCAGAATTTGAGGAACTAATTTCCAAATTCATTTAAGTGCCAGGGGCACAGAATAGTCAAAACAACCTGGGAAAAGAAAAACAGATGGGAGAATTTACATTTCCTCATATCAGAACGTCACACAGAGTTACAGTAATCAGTGTTGTACTAACATAAGAAAATAGATAAATAAAATAGAACAGAGTCCAAAAATAAGCCACTAAATTTTATGGCCAACTAAATTTTGAATTATTTTAAACATTTCTTTTTTTTTTTATTTTGTTTATTTGTGGCTCTCAGGGGTCATTCCTGACTTTGCACTCAGAAATTACTCCTGGCAGGCTTGGGGGACCATACAAGATGCTGGGGATCAAACCTGGGTTGGCAGCATGCAAGGCAAACGCCCTACCTGCTGTCCTATCACTCCAGCTTCGGTACAGCATTTTTTTTTTTTTTTTGGTTTTTGGGCCACACCCGGCAGTGCTCAGGGGTTACTCCTGGCTGTCTGCTCAGAAATAGCTCCTGGCAGGCATGGGGGACCATATGGGACACCGGGATTCGAGCCAACCACCTTTGGTCCTGGATCGGCTGCTTGCAAGGCAAACGCCGCTGTGCTATCTTCCGGGCCCTCAGTACAGCATTTCAATGGAAGAAATGTAAACTTTTCAAAAAATGCTTGATTACAAGACAAGGAGCTAATCCATATTGAAAGGGTTGAATAAATCTCTCTCTTCCAGACATAAACACATTACAAAGAACTGGAGAGAACAGTGGATAAGATGCTTGCCACGTATGTGATGACCAGCATCACATTTGGTCCTTTGAGCACCATCAAGTATAGCCCCTGATCAGAGAAATAGGAGGAATCCCAGATCACTGCTTGGTCCAAAATCAACAAAAATTAATAAAGAAAGCAGGTTCAAAGAGACAGTTCAGTGGGTTCAGTGCATGCTTTGCATTTAGTTGGTGTGGGTTCACATACATTAGTACAAATTCCTTGGGGAGTAATTTGGCAGCATAGATGTAAATTACAAATGAGTATACATTTGATCCAGAAATTCCTGCATTTTTATGAATACAAGAAAATGATATCTAGCGGCCGGGCAGTGGCGCTAGAGGTAAGGTGCCTGCCTTGCCTGCGCTAGCCTTGGACGGACCGCGGTTCGATCCCCCGGTGTCCCATAAGGTCCCCCAAGCCAGGAGCAACTTCTGAGCGCATAGCCAGGAGTAACCCCTGAGCGTTACTGGGTGTGGCCCCCCTCAAAAAAGAAAATGATATCTATATTGTGGTTATTCAGTGTCACTTTGTTTGGAAATAATATAAAACTTTACTAATAGGGAACACCTATTAGCAATAAAGAAATAAATGAAAAACTTCTTGTTTATTTGGAAGACCTCTATGAAGTAACAATGTAAAAAGTAAGGAGTAGAAAGAACTGTGTATAGAAAGAAAATGATGTCTCTAAGAAACAAAGGTGTAAAGTTAATAATCTCTATTTGTGTATGCTTGAAAATATATAAAGATAATAGATAAAGATAATAAGAAACTAATTATAGTGGTTGCCTGTTTGTCTCTTTTATCAAATAAAAGCAAGGATAAGTGAAGAAGAAAATTTCACTACATATGTATGAATACTAGTAAACAATGCAAATGAAAATACAATGTATATCTACATATAATAAAATGTAAATGTTTGTATATAAAAGATATTTAATTATATGATACACAAATATATTTAGATTTATATATAATATAGTTGTATTTATTTATAACATGAATATAAAATGTATTATGTATAAACACATATACATGAAAATGTATATGTAAGCATTTTATAAGCAGTGGAATAAATTAATCAAAAATAAGAATAGGGGAGGCCAGAGCAATAGCACAGCAGTAGGGCATTTGCCTTGGATACAGCTGACTTACAGAGTAAGTCCTGAGTACTGCCAGGTGTGGCTCCAATACAAACCAATAAATAGATGAACAAATCAATAAAATAAGAATAAACAATAGTTACATGTAGACAAGAGAGCTAGCAACAAAAGTACTTCTTTTTTTTAAACTTTATTAATTTATTTTTTGATTGATTTTTGGGCCACATCGGGTGGTGCGCAGGGGTCACTCCTGACTCTGCACTCAGAAATCACCCCTGGCAGACTGGGGAACATATGGGATGCAGGGAATCGAACCAAGTCCCTCCCAGGTCGGCTGTATGCAAGGCAAATGCCCTACTGCTGTGCTATCTCTCCAGGCCCACAAAAGTACTTCTTAAATGAACAAAGTAAGCACTTACTTCATTAATAAATCGCATACTGTGACTTTAAAGTTAATTCTACTATAGCACTGCTGCTGCCAGGAGCCATTCCATTCAGAAGAGCTTGCTGATAGCACATCAACAGAGGTGAGCTAACCCTGTCTATGAAAGGAGGAGCCAGAGGATCCCAGCCACTCCAATTAGCTTTGTGGTCACATACATCTCTTAGACACAGTATATAGAAAAAACACCACACTACAAGCATCACAATGGGGTGACAACAAAGGCCTCCAACCTGCATAGAGAATGAAGATGGCAGCTCTGATGATCTGGAAAGTACCGACCACCTATTTAGCCTCTCAGATAAGGACTTCAGAGAAGAAATATGGAGGATCCTCATAGAACTCAAAGAAAGCATGGATTGAGCTGAACAAACCACAAATAATAATGAAGAAGATCTGAAAATAGTACTGTGAAGACTCCAAACTGAAATAACTGGTCTGAAAAACTAGATAGGTGAAACGAAAACCTCACTGGAAAGCCTCTCCAACAGAGTAACAGCAGCTGAGGACAGAATCAGTGAGCTGGAAAAAAAGATGCATAACAACTCCATACAACAGAAGAGACTAGAAAAGAGCCTTAAATTTAGCAAATGATCAGACAATGGAAAAAAATACTCAAAGAATGTGAGTAGATGAAAATAGAAGTTTTTGATAAACTCAAGAGGAACAACATAGACTTCATTGAGTCCCAGAGACCCAGGAGGGAAATCCCCAAGAGGAATCAACAGTCAAGGACATCATTGCAGAGAAACTGCCAGAGCTAAAGATTGCATACAACCAAAACCTACATGCCTGAAGAGTACCAGCTAAAAGAGATCCAAAGAAAGGCACCCCAAGACACATCCTATTCACAATGATGAACCCCACAAATAGGAATAGAATACTGAAAATAGCAAAATGAAAAAGGGAAATTACATTCAAAAGAGCATCCTTAAGATTCAGAGCAGACCTATCACAAGAAACCCTCAAGACTAGAAGGCAGTGGTGGGATATAGTAATAAAACTCAATGAAATGAATGCTTCACTAAGAATATTTCACCCAGCCAAACTCACATTCAGGTTTGAAAGAAGTATACATAGCTTCATGGATAAACAACAGCTCAGAAACTTTATAGACACAAAACAAGCCTTAAAAGATAAACTGAGGGCCCGGCAGGGTGTGGCCCAAAAACCAAAAAAAAAAAAAAAAAATAAACTGAAAGGACTACTTTAAGAGAATATAGACCAAGAGATGCAACAAACTCCTATATAAAGATGACACTAAGTCCCATGACAATTATCACCTTCAATGTCAATGGGCTAAGTGCATCAATTAAGAGACACAGAGTGGCAAAATGAATCAAAAAGCTGAATTCAAGAAATACATCTGAATAGTCAGAACAAACATAGACTCAAAACCAAAGATTGGAAGACAATCATCCAAGCAAATAACTTCCTTAAAAAAGCTATAGTGTTCATATTAATATCAGATGACACAAACTTTATACTCAGAAAAAGTGTAAGGGACAAAGATGGTCATTTCTTACTAATCAAAGGATATGTACAGCAGGAAGAAATCACTCTCCTAAACATATACACACCCAATGAGGGACCAGAAAAATATTTACTACAATTGTTGACAAACCTGAAAGAAGACATCAATAGCAACACAATAATAGTGGGAGACCTCAACACCGCCCTGTCACCCCTTGATAGGTCAACCAGGCTGAAACCCAACAAGAATATACTAACTCTGAAAAAAGAAATGGAAGAAAGTGGACTAATAGATATATATAGGGCACTTCATTTCCAGAAAACTGGATACACATTCTTCTCCAATGCCCATGAGTCATTCTCCAGGAGAGACCACATGTGATCTATAAAACATATCTCCATAAAATCAAGAGGATAGAAATTGTACAAACTACCTTCTCAGACCACAAAGCACTAAAATTAGAGTGAACTACAAAGAGACACAGAGAAAATATTTTAACACCTGAAAATTAAACAGCTGACTACTGAACAAGTGGGTCAGAGATAAAATCAAAAAGGAAATCAAAAGATTCCTGAAAACAAACGCAAAGGAAGACACAAATTATCAAAATTTGTTGGACATAGCAAAAGTTGTACTAAGAGGAAAATTTATAGCTTTGCAAGCACACATCAGGAAGGAAGAAGTGGCCTACATAATAACATAATGATACAACTTATAAAATTAAAAAAGTGATCAACAAAATGAAACAAAAATAGGTAAGAAGAAGGAAAAAAAAACTTAAAGCAGAAATTAATGAAGTAGAAATCCAAAAAACAATCCAAAAGATCAATGAGGGGCAGTGAGGTGGCGCTAGAGGTAAGGTATTTGCCTTGCAAGCGCTAGCCAAGGAAGGACCGTGGTTCAATCCCCAGGCATCCCATATGGTCCCCCCAAGCCAGGGGCAATTTCTGAGCACTTAGCCAGGAGTAACCCCTGTGCATCAAATGGGTGTGGCCCAAAAAAAACAAAAAAGAAAATTAAAAAAAAAGATGAATAAATGTAAAAGTTGGTTCTTTGAAAAGATCAACAAGATCAATAAACCAGTAGCAAAACTCACAAAAGAAGAGAGAAATTTAATAAACCAGATTAGAAATTAACCGGGAGAGATCACAAAGATTCAAAAGGTAATTAGAGACTATTTTGAGAAGCTCTACTTTGAGAAGCCACAAAACAAGTGAACGAAAAGAATGGATAAATTCTTGGACTCCTTTTATTTGTGGGGGCACACCTGGTGACGCTTATGCTATGTGCTCAGAAGTCGCTCCTGGCTAGGGGGACCATATGGGATGCCGGGGTCTGTCCTGGGTTAGCTGTATGCAAGGCAATTGCCCTACCACTGTACCATCACTCTGGCCCCAAATTCTTGGACTTTTATAATCTTCCATGGTTGAACCAAAATGATCTAGCACACCTAAACACATACATCACTATTGAGGAAATTAAAATAATAATAAAAAAGTCTTACCAAAAACAAAAGCCTCGGCCTAAATGAATTCACAAAAGAATGCTTTCAAAATTTCATGAGGAACTACTAACAATACTTTTTCAGGCTCTTCCAGGATATTGAAGAAACAGAAACACTCCCAAATAGTTTTTAAAATCACCTTGATACCAAAAGCAGACAGAGATGCTGCAAAAAAGAAAACTACAAACCAATATCCCTGAGAAACAAGATGCAAAGATCCATAATAAAATCCTAGCAAATAGGATCCAAAGCATCATCAAGGTCATACATCATGATAAGTAGGTTTCATTCCAGGAATGCAAGAATGGTTTAACATATGCAAATCAATCAACATTATACACCATATCAACAAAAGAAAAAAATAAAAACCATACAATTATATCAATAGATGCAGGGAAAGCATTTGATAAGGTCCAACACACATTTGTGATAAAAACTTTCAACAATGGATTTCATCTCACAATGGAAGAAACTTTTCTTAATATAGTCAAGGCCATATACCACAAGCCCATGACAAATATTATATAAATATCAGTGGAGACAAACTAAAAGCCTTTCCTCTAAAATCTGGTACAAAAAGGCTGCACCCTCTGACCACTCCTATTTTAAATAGTATTGGAGTACTTGCCATAGTAATTAGGCAAGAATTATATCAAGGGCATCCAGATAGGAAAAGAAGTCAAGCTCTTACTGTTTGCAGATAACATGATATTATATTTAGAAAACTCTAAGTACTCTACCAAAAAGCTTCTAGAAACAATAAATTCATATAGCAAAGTTGCAGGCTACAAAATTAATACTCAAAAATCAATAGCCTTCTTATACACAAATAATGATAGAGAAGAAATAGACCTTAGAAAACAATTCCATTCACAATAGTGTCACAGAAACTCAATTACCTTGGAGTCAACTTAACTAAAGAGGTAAAGAAGCTATACAAAGAAAACTACCAAACGCTGATTCAAAATATAAAAGAGGACATGAGCAAATGGAGACACATACCCTGCTCAAGGATTGGGGGATTAACATCATTAATATAAAAATACTCCCCAATCAGTGTACAGATTTAATGTAATTCCTTTAAGGATACCCATGACATTTTTCAAAGAAGTGGATCCAATACTCCTGAAATTCATTTGGAACAATAAACATCTATGAATAGCTAAAGCAACCTTTAGGAAAAAGAAGATGGGAGGCATCATTTTCCCCAACTTTAAATTGTATTATAAAGCAATATTCATTAAAAGCATGCTATTGTAATAAAGACAGACCTTAGGTCAATTGAATAGACTTGAATATACATAGAATGTTTCCCATACATGCAATCAATTAATTTTTGATAAAGGGGCAAGAAAAGCAAAATGGAGCAAGAAAAGCCTCTTCAACTGGTTAGCCACAAACAAAAAAGCAAATTCAGATCTCCATCTAACACCATGCACAAAGGTCATATGCAAATGGGTTAAAGATCTTGATATCAGACCCAGAAACCCTAAGGTATATAAAAGAACACATAGGTAAAACACACCACGATATTGAGACTATGGCATCTTCAAGGAGAAAACATCATAAAAGTAGAAATAGACAGATGGGCTATATTAAGCTGAGAAGTTTCTGCACCTCAAAGGAAATAGTAGCTAAGACACAAAGGCACCTACAGAATGGGAGAAACTATTCACCCAATGCATCAGCATCAGATAAGGGGTTAATATCTAAGATATACAAGGTACTGACAGAACTTAACAAGAAAAAAACCTTTAACCCCATCAAAAAATGGGAAGAAGAAATGAACAGACATTTCCTCAATAAACTACAAATGGCCAAAAGGCACATGAAAAAATGCTCCACATCACTAATCATCAGGGAGATGCAAATCAAAACAACAGGAGGTACTCTATCAAGCCACAGAAACTAGCACACATTACAAAGAACAAGAACAATTAGTGCTGGTGGGGGTGTGGGAGTAAGGAATTCTCATTCACAGCAGGTGAGAATGCTATCTTGTCCAGCCTTTCTGGAAAATAATATGGAGATTCCTTTAAAAAAATGGAAATTGAGTTCCTATATGATACAGCAATGCCAGTTCTAGGGATAATCCCTAGGAATACAAAATCACAATAAAAAAATGCCCTCTGCACGCCTATGTTCATTGCAGCTCTGTTTACAATAGCCAGAATCTGGAAACAATCCAGATGCCCAACAACAGATGAGTGGCTAAAGAAAGTGTGGTATATATACACAATGGAATACTATGCAGCTGTCAGGAAAAGAGAAATCATGAAATTTTCCTATACCTGGATGGACATGGAAACTATTATGCTGAGTGAAATGAGTCAGAGGGAGAGAGATAGACAAAGAATAGTCTCCCTTATGTGTGGGATTTAAGAAAAATAAAAGACAGTATGATAATACTACCCAGAGACAATAGAGATGAGCTTTTGGAGGACAGGTTCATGATATGAAGTTTACCACAGATTGGTGAATGCAGTTAAAGAAATAACCATACTAACTTTTATCATGGCAATGGTAATGAGTGAGAGAAGTAGAATGCTGTCTTGAACACAGGAAGGAGTGGGGGAGGAGAGTGGGAGGGCATTGTTGGAAGGAAGGTTGCACTGGTGAAGAAAGATGTACTTTTTATCACTGAAACCCAACTACAAGTATGTTTGTAACCATGGTGCCTAAATAAATAAATAAATTTAAAATAATTAAAATTGAAATAAAAGGAAAAATTAAAGGTAATTCTATTACAATAAAAGCTATTTTTTGGCCACACCCATTTGATGCTCAGAGGTTATTCCTGGCTAAGTGCTCAGAAATTGCCCCTGGCTTGGGGGGACCATATGGGACTCTGGGGGATCGAACCACAGTCCTTCCTTGGCTAGCGCTTGCAAGGCAGACACCTTAGCTCTAGCGCCACCTCACCGGCCCCAATAAAAGCTATTTTTACAAAGTTATCAATGAGCTAATATCCCAAGTAGAAAGCATTTTTCCAGCTGTATCACACCGAACCAACCTTTATATCTGGTTAATTAATTATTCAACAGTTATTTATTGAGCATTTACCATGTATCAAGAATCTTAGATCTATGGGGTGGAAAGTCAACAAGATAAATACTATTCATGTAAAATTTTCTGTCTTCTATGGCACCTTTTCTCCAATCATTTTATTTATCTTGAGATAAGATGATTATATCCCTTGCTTTCATTTAACTTTTTTGGGGGGGGAGGGGCACACCCAGTGACACTCAGAGGTTATTCCTAACTATGTGCTTAAAAATCGTTCCTGGCTTGGAGGACCATATGGGACACCAGGGGATCAAACTGCCATCTGTCCTGGGTCAGTCGTGTGCAAAGCAAACGCCCTACCGCTGCACCATCGCTCTGGCCCTGATTAAAAAAATTTTTTGTTTGTTTTAGGGCTACATCCAGCATGCTCAGTTACTTCTGGTTAGTTTTGAGAAATCAATCCTAGCAGACTTGGCTGCCCATATAGAATGCTGTACACTGAACCCAGGTCATCTGTGTGCAAGGCAAATGCTCCACTTGCTGTGCTATGTCTCTCCAGCCCCCTTTATTTTCAATTTTTAAAAATATGTTTAATTTATATTGTTAATCCTACATTATTAACATATATCTTATAATATAAAATAATTACAGAACCATCAGAAAGCATAGTCCAGCATACAGTCAGATAAAACTTGATAAATACTTTATGTCATTGATTAAACTTTACTACATTGCACATGTATGCTTACACTGAAATATTTGACACTTATCACTAATGGTTTTGATTACTTGGAAGTCCTAAATATTTAAAAGTATGAGTTTGTGGCCCTGCTCAGACATGAATTTGAACTTGGGGGCTACTTGAAAAACCGGGTGGTTAGATAGTGATTTTCCAGTATCTTTGTATCTCCTCCAGCCCTTGTTCCTTCTTTTAGTGACTTTCTATTCGTTAAAGGAGGAATCTGTAAGCACTCCAGGAGGAAAATTTGAAGGCATAGAAAGTTCCTTGAGCAAGTCATAGCTCTGTTCTCTATGGAACAGTAGTTTGTAACTTCTTGTTCTTCTACTATGACATAAGTTGCTTGAATATAATATCAAATTCTGGCACAATATCACATAAAATGAAAAAAGGAAAAGCACAATTTACTTGTCCTCTTTATATAATAGTCCAAGAATTCTTTTAGCCTAGCATCACTTGGTGATGATGTTGGTGGTGGGGCTTTCTATAAAAGGGTCATTTCAGAAAGAGAATGAATGGTACCAAAGAGGATCTACTCAGATTACCTTTGACTCTATATTATAAAAATGTGACTAAAAAGAAAAGAAATCTAAGGGGATAGTTAGAAGAGATGGACAGGAGGAAATAGGGACATGAATAAGCATGAGATCCAAACTGTAACAATCAAACGTGAAAATGTTCCTGTCATGAGGCAGGCTGGGATTGGAAAAAAACCTGGGCATATTGGTGAAGGTAAATTGACACTGGTGGTGGGACTTCTGCTTGAATATTTTATACACCTGAAACTAAACTATGAACCTCTATGCAAACCATGTTTCCTGAGTATTTTTAAAATTTTTTGATGTAAAAATTAATTTAAAAAGAGGCAGTCTTAAGTAGTAAGAGTTTGAATTCTGATTTTGCCTCAGTAACATTTTTTGTCATATCAAACTGTGTTCAGAGTTTAATGATAGGTCTACCTCAAGAATCATTTCTGGTAGGCTTATGGAACCATATGGGATGAGAGAATTCAACCTGGGTCAGCTGAGGGCATGGCAAGTGCCCTATCCACAGTACTATCACTCCAGCCACCTGAATATAGATATTTTAAATAGATATGTTATTTAAGTTCCTATTAAAATTAACTACCATTAGGATTCAATTGGATGGAGAGATAATACAATGGGCAAGTCACTTACCTTGCAATATAGCCAACTCAGGTTTCATCTCTGACATCCCATATACTCCCTCAAGCCCATCCAAGAGTGTTCCTTGAGCACAGAGCCAAGAGTAGTCCCTAAACAGTGTGACTCAAAAATAAAAAATTAAAATTAAAATGACCTCAACTGTGAATGGGTCAGATAGTATAGGGGTTAAAGTTCTTGTCTTGCATGTGGCTTGTCGTGCTATTCAAGGCATTCACTGCATTAAATATGGGCCACCAAGCACCATTAGGGGTCATTACTGAGCACAGAACCATGATTAGCATCTGTGCCACCACTGGATAAGGCCCAATCCTCTTCCCACCAAAACTAAAAAAAAAGCCTTGAGATAGGTTAGTCTTAATTATCAGAACCCCAAATTCCAATAAGGATGGACAAAAGAAATGACACTTAAAAAAAAAAAGAAGGGCCCGGAGAGATAGCACAGCAGCGTTTGCCTTGCAAGCAGCCGATCCAGGACCAAAGGTGGTTGGCTCGAATCCCAGTGTCCCATATGGTCCCCTGTGCCTGCCAGGAGCTATTTCTGAGCAGACAGCCAGGAGTAACCCCTGAGCACTGCCGGGTGTGGCCCAAAAAAAAAACAAAAACAAAAACAAAACAAAACAAAAAAGAAATGACACTACATAGGAAATTTAGCTAGAACATAGGACAAGTTTTTAGAGTTGTCTAACAGTAGGTAGGTAGTAACTATGTAAATTATGTTGTCCTCTTTTTTTTTTTTTTTTTATAAAATTGAGTGAAAGTTGAATGTTAGGTGTGCACAATATTGCAGAACGAATCCAGTGACCCGACAGCTAAATACTTCCCTCATGTGATCCTTGAGCTCAGAGCCAAGAGTAAGCCCTGAGTATCTATAGGAGTGGCCCCCAAACAAAAATGAAAACAAAACAAATTAAAAAAAGATCCTGAATTAAACAAATATATTTTTCATCTGTATTTGAACCCTGACCCAATTAAACATAACACAAAGGTTCACGTGTGTGTACTTGCATGCACACATATACAATGCTTGTATGTGTTATGCAAATATAATGTAGGTAGAAAACTACAGAGCCATATTTATTAAAAATGATAGAATATTTTACTGAGATTATTTAATTAATTAAAGTTTTAGTTAACAATGATATAAATATATTGAAAGAAAATAAGCCAGGGATAAGTGCCAAGGTGGATAGAACAGAATTCGCAATGCTTAGCAGGTAGAACTCAGGACACAGCTATATAAAGTGTAAATTAATCCTTTCTTCAAACACTATTCAGTGTGTATACACACATTTCAAGCTAAGAAACACGATTTCGGGGCCGGGCGGTGGCGCTAAAGGTAAGGTGCCTGCCTTGCCTGTGCTAGCCTTGGACGGACCTCGGTTCGATCCCCGGTGTCCCATGTGGTCCCCCAAGCCAGGAGCAACTTCTGAGCGCATAGCCAGGAGTAACCCCTGAACGTCACCGGGTGTGGCCCAAAAACCAAAAAAAAAAAAAAAAAAAAAAAAGAAACACGATTTCAGATTAAGAAGGCAATCTCCTATTGAACAATGAATGCTATCAGCTAAGGAAAAACCACACACATCATAATGCTATGATATCTTCAATACTAATGTGATATTTTAGTCTACCATTATTATTATTTGTAGAAAGAAACAATTGTTGAAGAATTAGAAACAATTCATCACAGGGTTGGAGCAATAATGCAACAGTAGAGCACTTCCTTTGTATATGATCAATCCAGGTTAGATTCCTGGCACCAAGTATGGTCCACGCCCAGTTAAGGGGAATATATGGGACTGAAATTCAATCATAAACAACTTTGTAACTGTGAGGGAAAAAATCAAATGTGTTATGAATAACCTTATAAACCACAGTGTTTAAATAAAGTAATTAAATAAAGTCTTTAAAAAGTCTTTCTCCCCTCATGCTCTGGAGTGCATTAAAATTGCTAATTTCATGGTTAAATTACCACTTTCATCTCTACAAAGAACATACAGAATATTGGTTAAATACAGAACACTTACTTTCATTGGTAAGTCAGGCATGTAGCATGTATTGTAAGTGCCTTAACCATGTATCTTTTGCTAAAACCTGACTCATGGGGATGAAGCAATAGTGTAACAAGTAAGGGCAATTGCCTTGCATACAGCCTACCTGGATCCTATATAGTCCCCTTGGCCCCCAGAAGTAATTCCTGAGTGCAGAGTCAGGACTAACACCTAAGAACCACCAGTGTGACCCAAAAACTGAAACAAACAAATAAAAAAAAAACCACCTAAATTCTTCTATTTACAGCAACATTATTAATTTTCAAAACACATTTCCTGGCAAAACACATTTCCTAATATAATTAAATTTTTTTACTATTTACTAACATTCATATATGGTTAATTATATGTTTTGAACATAGGTATTTTCCTCCCTTCTCAGGAAAGCAGTGTTTTGTTACTGATCTCCTATGGCTTTTATATTACAGAATCATCCAAGTACGGCAACCCTGCCTTGCAGCATTCGTCTTAGAACATATAAACATTTGCTAAGTTTTTGTTGAAAACAAATAAAAATTATAAAAATAGGTTTTTTGTTTGTTTGTTTTTGGGCCACACCCAATGACCAGCTCAGGGGTTACTCCTGGCTATATGCTCAGAAATCGCTCCTGGCTTGGAAGACCATATGGAACACTGGGAATCGAACCGTGGTACGTCCTAGGCTAGCACAGGCAAGGCAGACGCTTTACTACTTGAGCCACCACTCTGACCCCTAAGAATAGTTTTAATATTATATTTTATTAGCCCCAAGTCATGTGTGCTTGTTATTATTGTATTAAGATTAATTTTACAATATTAAGAGTAAATTTTTTCTTACATAAATAGCTAGTGACCAGATAATTTATATTTATTATTCTTATTCTTCTGTTTGATTATAGCCTCTAATAACAAATCTTTTTTTTATTAAAATTTTTTTAAATTAATATCTTTATTTAAGCACCATGATTACAAACATGTTTGTAGTTGGGTTTCAGTTATTAAAAGGACACCCCCCCTTTACCACTGCAATATTCCCACCACCAATGCCCCCATTTCCCTCCTCCCTAACTAAATATTTTGGACAGTTTAGTTCTTTTGGTGGTGGCACACGAGGTGGTGTTCAGCAACTATTGCTTACTCCCTGCTTTAGGATTAATCTGGTGGTGGTAATTCAGGGGTCACGTATGGTACTAGGTATTTGAACCCAAACTGAACACATGCAAAGTAAGCACTTTTACTTAACTCATATTATCTCTCTGTCTCTGGGCAGAGAGACATTTTAAATGTTAGACTTTTAAACTCCATTATAAAACAGTGGCAGCTCAATGCAGACATGCAGCAAGTATCTGAGATAAAGTTAGTCTTATTTTCATTGCTATTGTTGCTAACAAAATCTAATAAACATCCCCATCCTGAAAACAAGTAGAAAAATTTATCAACTTATCAACATTTTACATTAATTTGAAAGAATAATGCAAAATGAAATAAATGAGGGCAATCTTCTTTCAACTTACTGTGGACACTGGCATTGCACAGAAGCAAAATGATATAGTGCACCAAAAAAAAAAAAAGTAAATTGAAAAAAGTCTACGCATTCTTTAAAAATTACTTTTCTACTTGCCTAAGCTAGAACCTGATTCTGAATAATTTTCACAATATCTTCAGTGATCTTTTCAGTTACAGCCCTCTAGCCTTTCAGCCACCTGGAAATATTATGTTCCACCTGGAGCCTCATCTTGACCTCAGGGCCTGGGACAAGCAGTTCTGCTACTGGAAGAATTTTTAGAAGTCTTAGACTACTAGTAACTTATCTGCTCAGTATCATATCAGTCCTTCTGCTGATTCTGCTTAGATACTACACCCTAGTTTTAGGCACTAAAATTTTATCTGGCTATTTGTAACAAAATTTCTCCCTTGCACCACTAGAAATTAGATCCTAGATTCTTCCATTGTAATTTTCAATCCTACCTTGGGGCTTTACATTTAAAACTCGAATTGGTACAATATTTCCTTTAGTTTAGCTAACTATTATAATAGCCCAACTCTAGATCTCAAGTATTTATGATTCTGCCCACATACATATGACCTGATAGCTATTAGCAAATTTCCTTCATATCTAGATTTACACATAATATCCTATGCTTTGGCTGAACTTTCTGTAATGTCAGTTCTTTGTTTATCAATATTGGGATTTGGGGTTCTGGTCATTCACAGATTGACCAATCACAAGGTTGAGAGTTTTGTTTGTGTGGGTTTTTTTGGTGGAGCACTCCTAGTGGCACTGGCTTTGTACTCAGAAATTACTTCTGGCAGGCTCGGGGACTATATGGGATGCTATAGTAGAACCTGGGCCTACTATATGCAAGGCCAATGCCCTATCAGCTGTGTGATGGCTCTAGCCTCAGGGTTTTTTTAAATTTTTTGTTTGTTTTCTGTTTTTTGATGGGAAGAGAATTGAGTCTTATCTAGTGGTAGCACAGGTGCCAATCTGTGTTCAGTAGTGATGCCTAGTGGTGTTTGAGGGACTATAAATGCCATGAATAGCAGGAGGGTTGGCCACAAGCAAGGCAAGAACTTTAATCCCTTTATTATCTGTCTAATCCACTCACAGTTGAGGTCATGTTAATTTTAATTTTTGTATCACACTCAGAATTGTTCAGGGCTTACTCTTGTCTCTGGGCTCAGGGTGTACTTTGGAAGGGCTTGGGGAGACCTATAGGATGCCAGAGATGAAAACTCAAGTTGGCTGCATGCCAACCCAGTGCCTTGCCCACTGTATTATCATTCCAGTCAGTTGAATCATAATAGCAGTTAATTTTAATAGAAATCTAATTAACATACCTAGTCAAAATATCTATATTCAAGTGGCTGTAGTGATAGTACATTAGGTAGGACACATGCCTTACAGTCAGCCTACTGAGGTTTGTTCTCCAATATTGTATATAATCCCTTGGGCACTGTCAGAAATAATTCCTGAGTACAGAGGCAGGAATAACCCCTGAGTATTGCCAGGTGTGCTCCCTTAAAAAAAAAAAAGAAAAGAAAAATGGCAATATCTATATTCAAATAAGCCAGTGGTAACTCTAAAATGCCTCATAAGGCCTGGGGCAATAGTACAGTGGGTAGGGTGCTTGCCTTGCACATAGCTGACATAGGTTTGATCCTTGGTATTCCATGTGGTTCCCTGAGTCTACCAGGAGTGATTCTTGAGTGCAGTCAATTACCCCTGAGTATCACCGGGTGTGACCCCCCCACAAAAAAAGCCTCATAAATACATATCCGCTCTTTAAAATTCCAAAAGAAAATACTTCTTACCTATTGAAAGAAATCCTGATTTGTATCCATTAGTTGTGCCATTTTCTGGTGTTACAGTTGATGACACTGAAGAGTTTGGTTTTATAGAGTTGCAAGTAGCAGAGGATTGTCGGCTTTTACATTCTGGAAGGGAGAAAGATCACATTGTGTAAGGAGAACAAACAGGCAATATGGCACAATCCATGAAATATCTAAAATAAATTGTTGCTACTCAAATGGTATTCACTGTCTCTATAAGGTCTCCATTTTCCTAATCTTACTTTAATAGAATGTGCAAGATGATAAACATAGCTTGTCTTTCCTGGGCTAGGCATGCATACAAAGCAAAGAGAGGTAAATTAAAACCAGACCTTTGTAAGGAAGAATCACCCATAACCAAGATCATTCTGCTAATTCTATGGGGGCAGAGGCTGAAAAATGAATGATTTATAAAGATGCTCAGGGTGTGGTCCAAGATTTGAGCTCAAGGATCACTCAAGGTGGGCTAGGAGTACCAAATCGAATGCTAGGGATTGGACCTGGGTCTGCAGCAAACAATACAAATGTCCTACCTGCTGTACTGGCCCTTGTCCAGGATTGTTTTAAGTCTAGTAACGTAGACTCTATCTAAGCTGCCTTCAACCTTATTTACTCTACCTTATGTTCAAAAGTAGAAACAAAGAAAAATATATAGAAAGGGGGAAAAATTAGTAATGTTCTGAATCTTATTTGATTTTATTGAAAGGAATAGGTAGACAAAATTTAAGATGATTATTGGTTTAAGTAATGCCAACCTTTGTTGGGGGAAATTGGGCTATATCCAGTGAGGCTCAGAAGCTATTTCCAGCTTGGTGCTTACAAATACCTTATGGAAGTGCTCAGGGAACCATGTACTCTGGAATCAGGAGGTTAATTGTATGCCAGGAGAGCATAATCTAACCCCTACACTTTTTATCCACTGCCTAAACTTCATATTAAAAAGTAAGCATATTATGGGGCTGGAGTGATGGCACAGTGGTAAAGCATTTGCCTTGCACCTAGGAAGAACTGCGGTTTGACCCCCCACCTATGTCCCATATGGTCCCCAAGCCAGGAGTGATTTCTGAGCACATAGCCAGGAGTAATCCCTGAGCATCACCGTGTGTGGCCCAAAAACCAAAAAAAAAAAATACTTTTCACTGATTCAGTAGGTGTCAAATACTATAAAAATCATAACTTCCAATCAATTATATTCAATATATCACATAATAGTTTTTAAAGCCAGCATGTAAAAAATAAATAGTTGTAAATAACATTATGAATGTTCAAGTTTATCAGAGTCACAAAGATTAGAGGTAATTTTCTATAACTTATCCTTTGACCTCCCTTAAACAGATTTATTTTAAATATAGTTTTGTTTTGTTTCAAATTCTGAAAAGATTTTAAGACAAGGGAAAGGAATCGGAAAGGAAGACAAGAAATCTAGATTGTGGGAGAAATCTCTCTGTTAGGGTTCCCAGCTACTGTTTTTTACCTTCAAAGGTTATCTCCACATTATATTTACTATATATGCATAATAATATTATAGTTTTATATATACATATTTTATTTCAGTTCCCAGCTCAGAAACTTCTCAGTCAGGATATCTTTATCACAACAATTTCACAGATGTTATTATTTATTTTTTAGGTTCTGGGGCCACACTTGGAAGTGCTCAGGGTTTATCCCTGACTTTGTGCTCAGGGATCATTTCTGGAAGGTTCCAGGGACCATATAGGATGCTGGGGAGTGAACCCAAAACTGAAAGCATTCTGACTGCAGTACTATGACCCTGTCTCACAAAGGCTATTATTCTTTATCAGAAAGATGAAGTGAAACTAAGAACAAAATAAGTTTAAAAATGTTATGCAATCAAAATCAAACATCACCAAACACACAAACACACACACACACACACACACACACACACACACACCAGTTAAAAACACAAAAGACATTTATTCTAATTTTTTCATTTCTTATTGGGGTTTATGGCATTTAAAATACTCTTCTGGAAGAAAATTTATTAGATGTTGTTAAAATTAAGCTATTTACAATTCCCTTATAATTTAGTGGCCACAAAATTTAAATCCTGATAGTACCTGAGATGATAGAACATATAGTTATTTCCTAAGGAGTTACATATAACTTCAATGCAATTAAGAATAACTCAGGAGGGCCCGGAGAGATAGCACAGCGGTGTTTGCCTTGCAAGCAGCCGATCCAGGACCTAAGGTGGTTGGTTGGTTCGAATCCCGGTGTCCCATATGGTCCCCTGTGCCTGCCAGGAGCTATTTCTGAGCAGACAGCCAGGAGTAACCCCTGAGCACTGCCAGGTGTGGCCCAAAAACCAAAAAAAAAAAAAAAAAGAATAACTCAGGAAGGGGCTGGAGCGATAGCACAGTGGATAGAGAGGGCGTTTGCCTTTCATGCTGCCGACCTAGGACCGACCCTGATATGATCTTTGGCACCTCATATGATCCTCCAAGCCTGCCAGGAGAGATTTCTGAATGCAGAGCCAGGAGTAACCCCATAGTAATGCTGGGTGTGGACTCAAAACAAACAAACAAACAAATAAAAACAAAACAAAACCTGAGTAAGACTCAGCTAGATCTGTACTTTTATTGGAGTTTTATCTTATTTTTTCATGACTAGATAATCTTGCAAGACAAATGGAAAAATTAAGACATTTGTTACCTTTAATAATATAATAACTGAGACAAAAATCTCATCAATCAAGAAATGTTTGAAACGGTAAGGATTAGATATCTCCCTGCATGGAACAATGAAGTGAATATGTGGTAAATCTTATTAACTACATTAAGGTATGAGGTTTCACCTGAATTCATTTCTATGAATAAGTTCTTCTTAACTTAAAAGAAATAAAAATTTGTTCGCTTCTTGGTATATATATTTCACTTGGCATGTAGGATAGCATTATTTATTCTAAAGTGTGCTTACTTATAGTAAAAATAATTAGCTATAAATAATTATATTAAAATATCTGATCAGGGAAATAGCTCAATAGGCTGAAATAAATGCTCTGCATGATTGTCTTGGACTTGATCTCTGGTGCTATATATAGTCTCTGAGTTGGGAATAGTTCCCAATTTATGAGCACCAATAGGTGTGGCTCATAAACAAAACAAACAAAAAATTTTAAATACAGATGTTTGAGAATTACGAAATATAATAAAAGTTCAAGGAGCATCTGATCATAAAGCCAATGCTTTGAAGTCTCGATAAATAACAAAGTTTTAGGAAGAGAACCTCCAGTCCTCTCCTCCTCCCCTTGACTATACTCTACCCTTTCAAGGAAAAAATACAGAGATAGGCATCTGCCTAAACTGGAAGAGTTTCTGTTAAAAATATAAAAGAACAAGTCACATAACCTGCCAGAGGGTTTCAATTTTTTGTATAGCCTTCTGAAATTGGAATATTTATCTATATCACACCTGGATTCTGAAGTCTGTATGGGTCACTTGTCATTATCATAACCTCCTCAAGACCTTCCCTTTTTCTCCTAGAAGCTGACACTACCTTTCCAGCAGATAAGAGGTCCCTTTGACAGTACACCCTGGGAGCTTCTGACTAGGTAGTACTTTAAGTGCTTCTGCTTCTTTGGCTGGGTGGTGAGCTTCAAGTTAATGTGGTTGGAAAATTCTGTAAAATACCGAAATCCTCTTTCTCCACAGCCGATACAGTTTCCAGAAAACCCTAGAAGGACAAAGTTAATCTTGTAAATTGATGAAATTCCCTAACATATAAGAAGCACAGGTATATTAATAATTTCTGTCTTAATAACTTTATAATTTCAAGAAAATAATACATAATGAAAAAAATCAGAAACAAAATATATTAGTATAAAATTCAGCAATTTTGCAACTTTATAGGAGTAAAACAGTATGATATAAACATTAATGTAGCTGACATAAAATATGAGAAAGTTTGGCCTTAGATATGTTCATCTTTTCTTCTTCTAGTATTAGTTCTGTTTCTTTGACTTTTTAATCAATGAATTTATCTCCAGTGCTACAGCTGATTAGATTGTAGACCAATATCTGCCTCATCTGAAAGAGCCAAATCTCAATCATAAATTTTTGGCAATTTTTTTGGAGGGAGTATACCAGGTGATACTTCAGGGGTACTTCTGACTCTTCACTCTGGAATCATTCTTGGAGATTTTCAGGGACCATTTGGGAAGCCAAAGAAGGGATCCAGGTCAGCCATGTGCAAGATGTACACCCTACCAACTGTATTATAACTCCAGTCCCTGAATTTTGAAATAAGGTAAAATTTAAATAAGACTAGGTCAGTAGTGCCAGTGATGGCTAACCTTTTTGAGCCCTCATGTCCGAACTGCCACACAAAACCAAATAATTTCCTCAAAAGTACCAGCACATCAATTAAACCTTAATAAAAAGATTTTAGTATCTAAAAACTATGCAGCATGTGCTGTATATTTTAATTGCGGACCTTCCAGCGTGCCAACGGCAAGTCCTTCGAGTGCCACCACTGGCATGTGTGCCATAGGTTCACCATCACAGCTAGACTCTGGGTTTGTGAAGTTTTGTAAAACTAAACTGAGAAAATGTGGAGAGAGCAAAATGAACACCGCAAAGAAGCTAGTCTGTATAGAGAAAAAGAGATAAACTCAGTATACATCATCCTATGAGATCTCCTTGTACTTTATGGTATCAGTTCCTGAAGAGTCTCATGTTATTCTTTATTTAACAGTACTCTGCTAAAATTTTGTTATTTTTATTAGATCTAAAATCCAAACAAATTTCTCCATTCATTATATAAAACAAAAGAAAATAAGTAACTTGATTAGAGAAGAGTCCTAGGGAAAGAAATGGAGAGAGCAGGAACAGATAAGAGCATGTTTTGCTTTTTTGAAAATAAATTTCATTTCTCAGTCCTATTTAAGACAAAGAAGCACTTAGAAATATGCAGTTCAAAGATTATTATTCACCTAATAATTATGAATTATAAACCTACCTCTATGCCATACATTGTGTTAATAAACACTAGACAAACAGCAGTGAATAAGAAATAATCAGAACCTCTGGTTAAAAATTAAAAATTAGGAGTGATAGTACAGCAGGTAGGGCATTTGCCTTGTATGCAGCCAACCCAGGTTCAATCCCTGGCATTCTATATGGCCTCCTGCACCTGCCAGAAGTTATTTCTGAGCTCAAAGCCAGGAGTAACAACTGAGCAATGCTGGGTGAATTTAATGCTGGTAGAATTTTTGTTTGTTTGTTTATTTACCTGCTGGGTTCAATCCCCAGCATCCCATAAGGTCTCCCGATTCTGTTGGGAGTAACTTCTGAGTGCCAATGCTGGTAGAATTTAAAAATTCTACTTAACTTAGTTTATTATTGTTCTTGTAAAATTAAACATTAAAAGTTTAATAAATTATTAAAATATGTTCAAAGCTGGACTCTACTTGAGAGCATTTGGCTACTGGTTTTTATGTTGGAAGTATAGATCAAAGGAAACAATGGTCAATGATTGCCTAGTTAATCAATTTATTGAAGCCATTTATCCTCCATGCATCCAACTACCTACCCAAGAAATACCTACTCATCCAAGAAATACTTGTATTATCTATGTTCTAAGCATTGGTTTGGTAGCAATAAACAATGCAGCCCAAATCACTATCTTCATGGAATTTACACTCTAATAAGATTATCATGTAGTGTTGGAAAATTGCCTGGGTGGTGAACAGATTTAAAACATCCAAAACGTAACAAGAAACAATAAAAACCTTTCATCCGAAAAATTAAATAAGCAAGTGAACCCATACATGTCTTATTTGATCGGTCAAGTAGTTCATTAGAAATTAGTGTATTATGTTTCTTGCTGTTTTTAGTACAATATTCATGATCTGGAAACAACCCAAATGTCCAAAGAGAGCTGAATGGATAAGGAAACTGTGATATAAATACACAATGCAATACTATGAAGAAATAAGAAAAGATGAAATAATTTGATTCATTTTTTATCACATCACTCTGTACAATAGCTGAGGAGAATCAACCTAGATGTTTAACAACAGGTTAGTGGATCATGAAGGTGTGGTATATATATATATATGTATATATGTACACACAATATATATGTATATACACACAGTGAAATATGATATAGCTCTTAGAAATGATGCAATCATGCAATTCACTGCAATGTAGATGGAACTGGAAGATGTTATGGGAAATGAAGTAAGTCAGAAGGATAAATATAGGATATCACTTATATGTGGTATTTAGAATAACTGCATGAAGAAAAGCAATGATATAAATGGACATCATCTAGAATACTCTTGGCTCCAGAGTACAATAAGGAGAAAGAAAGAAATTGAGTGGAGGAGAAAGACAGATGTGAAATAATGGGGACAGGAGCAAAGGGGACTCAGGTGCATTGGAGGAGTGAAGAAAGAATAGAACTAAATATATAAGCTATGGAATCAACAACAATAAAATCTTGAGCCTCAAACTTTAACAAACTTAAAAAAAAAGTGCCTCTCATGATGGCAGGCTTAGTTGGTGAGGAGGTGGCATGGAAGGGACCTGGGGAATATTGATGGAAGGAGGTTGACATTGGTGGTGGGATTGGTGCTGAAACATTGTATGTCTAAAACTTTTTTTTTTGGGGGGGTTTTCGGGCCACACCCTTTTGATGCTCAGGGGTTACTCCTGGCTAAGAGCTCAGAAATTGCCCCTGGCTTGGGGGGGACCATATGGGACGCCAGGGGATCGAACCTCGGTCCTGATCCTTGGCTAGCGCTTGCAAGGCAGACACCTTACCTCTAGCGCCACCGCGCCGGCCCCGTATGTCTAAAACTTAACTATGAATAACTTTGTAAATCACAACGCTTTAAACAAAAAAATTTAAAAAAATTAGCGTGAGAATTAAGGTTGACCTATTACTGAGTTGCAACTTATAATTACCTATAGAAAGGGGTAAAAAAAGGGCCCAGAGAGATAACACAGCAGCGTTTGCCTTGCAATCAGCCGATCCAGGACCAAAGGTGGTTGGTTCGAATCCTGGTGTCCCATATGGTCCCAGTGCCTGCCAGGAGCTATTTCTGAGCAGACAGCTAGGAGTAACCCCTGAGCACCACCGGGTGTGGCCCAAAAACCAAAAAAAATAAAAATAAAAATAAAAGGGTAAAAAAAAAAGGCAATGGATTTGGAAAATTTTCAAAGAGAAATTTTCCATGATGATAATATTTATCACATTGAACTATAAGACTGCAGTCCATTAAAAAGCATATTATTAGTGTAAGTCTAAGTTCAAGAGAGATTTAACTTGCTCAAAGTTCTTGCTGTCATTGTCATAACAAATAACACCTCTTACATCAAATTACCTTTCTAGTTTTTCTGGCAGTCAAGTCTTCCAACTGCATGGTAGATTTGGGGTATATGCACTGCCAACTGGATCAATATATTTTTAATCAATTTCCCCAGTCTTTGGAATCTGCACAATTTATATAAAATTTTAGAGAAATTTATGTCCACAGGGATTCTTGAATATTTGATTTTATAACTGTCCTAACTATGTTAATGCATACTATAATTACCCATAGTAGGCAAGAAGTGCTTAATCAGTATTAAATTTTTAGAAGTAGAGTACTAAATGTATTTTATATTTAATTAACATCCAAACAAATTTTGGATTTGTTTATAATTTTATTTGCTTGTTTTGGGGTCAGACCCATGGTGCTCAGCAGTTACTTCCATGGAATTGGTCTAGAGTAGCTTCTAGTTCTGCTTAAAGGGCCATGTAGTGCTGGAGGTTGTTTCTGGCCTAACAGTGCAATCTTTCTAAAAACTGTCTATTATTTATTGGACCAGAGAGATAGTACAGTGAGGTAGGGCACTTACCTTGCATATGGCCAACCCAGATTTGATCCCTGATTTGACACCCCGTATGGTTCCCTGATTGCTCTGTAGGAGTAATCCCTGAACACAGTTAGGTGTGGCCGCTTGCCCCCAAAATTCTACTATTTATTGTACAACACTTTTAACTTTCAGAAAGGTTAGTATAAATATATATGTAGACATGTGTGTATAAATGTATACATTTATAAGTCTGGGGAAAATGATCAAAGATTCAGATTATAAGAATACTTGGGGGCCCGGAGAGATAGCACAGCGGCGTTTGCCTTGCAAGTAGCCGATCCAGGACCAAAGGTGGTTGGTTCAAATCCTGGTGTCCCATATGGTCCCCCGTGCCTGCCAGGAGCTATTTCTGAGCAGACAGCCAGGAGTAACCCCTGAGCAACGCCGGGTATGACCCAAAAACCAAAAACAAAAACAAAAAAAAAAAGAATACTTGGGCTAGGGAAACTCAAAGTGATAGAGCACATGCTCTGCATCTGTGAGGTCCAAGGTTAATTCCAGGTATGACATAGTCCCCTGAACATTACCCAGAGTAATCCGTAAGAGCCAGCTGAGAGTAATCCTGGAACACTACCAGCTGTGAACTAAAAACAAATAAAAAAATTTAATAATATAATAGTCTATTAGAATTACTACCATTTAGTGAAAAAGTATTATGTGCAGGCACTATGCCAAAGGAATATCTTAACAACAGCATCTTATTTGGTCTTTAAAAACCTGTCGGGGGCCGGGCGGTGGCGCTAGAGGTAAGGTGCCTGCCTTGCCAGCGCTAGCCTAGGACGGACCGCAGTTCGATCCCCCGGTGTCCCATATGGTCCCCCAAGCCAGGAGCGACTTCTGAGCACATAGCCAGGAGTAACCCCTGAGCGTCACCGGGTGTGGCCCAAAACCAAAACAAACAAACAAACAAACAAACAAAAAAAACCTGCAAGGCTGTCATTTGGGACTCTAATGTATATAGACAAGAATCTGATTCTTCAAGAGGATACATGATTTGGCCAAGTTCTTGCCAAGTGACAAATCCTGTACAAAGTAACAAATGTGTGATTTATACTCAGTTTCAATGACTATCATCTATATTTTCATATTTTAGATTACACAGAATTATGAAACATATAATTCTGATTATATTATTTTTCCTTTCCATGGTGTATTCTAGTAGTATTCTACAAGTTAAAGAAATCAATGAGGGGGGGCTGGGCGGTGGCGCTAGAGGTAAGGTGCCTGCCTTGCCAGCGCTAGCCTAGGACGGACCGAGGTTCGATCCCCTGGTGTCCCATATGGTCCCCCAAGCCAGGAGCGACTTCTGAGCACATAGCCAGGAGTAACCCCTGAGCGTCACCGGGTGTGGCCCAAAAACCAAAAAAAAAAAAAAAAAAAAGAAAGAAATCAATGAGGGGGCTGGAGCAATAGCATGGAGGTAAGGTGTTTGCCTTGCATGCAGGACGGTGGTTTGAATCCCGGCATTCCATATGGTCCCCTGAGCCTGCCAGGAGTGATTTCTGAGCATAGAGCCAGGAGTAACCCCTGAGCACTGCTGGGTGTGACCCAAAAACAAACAAACAAAAAAAAAAAAACCACACAAAACCAAAAAAAAAAAAAAACAAATAAAGAAATCAATGAACAAAAGGACATTATGAGAGAGATATCTTTTATAAAGCCAAAAATGATCTATTGCAATTAATGAAGCTATGATATTTTCTTTTGGTTTTTGGGCCACACCCGGTGACCAGCTCAGGGGTTACTCCGGGCTAGGCGCTCAGAAATCACTCCTGGCTTGGAGGACCATATGGGACACGGGGGATCGAACCTCGGTCCGTCCTAGGCTAGCGTGGGCAAGGCAGATGCCTTACCACTTGAGCCACTGCTCCTGCCCCATTATGAAGCTATGATATTTTCAAATAAAAAACAATCCCCAAAGCTGTCCTAATCACTTAGGTTGTTAGCATTGTAAGGAAAAGAAAGGACCGTGTCTTATTTGGTGCCCCCACAGTCTAGCATGATTGCATCACATGGTATATTTTGAATAAACACTGTCAAAGGAATGAACAAATAGTCGATCATTGATCATCTTTGCTAATTTAATCCAATATATAATCTTGACCATTAGATTTATGAATTAAATCATCTGCTTAATTTTACTGAGAAAAATTAATCAAACATTTTATAATTCTTATATAAAATAAAAATTATAACTTCAATTTTTTTTTTGGTTTTTCGGGCCACACCCATTTGATGCTCAGGGATTACTCCTGGATAAGCGCTCAGAAGTTGCTCCTGGCTTGGGGGGGACCATATGGGACGCTTGGGGTTTGAACCACGGTCCTTCCTTGGCTAGCTCTTGCAAGGCAGACACCTTACCTCTAGCACCACCTCGTCAGCCCCATAACTTCAATTCTTATGGAACAAGAGAAGGTTCTTTTTTGGGGGGAGGGGGCATACTCAGTGATGCTCAAGGGTTACTCCTAACTATGCACTCAGAAACTGCTCCATGCTTTGGGACCATGTGGGACACTGGGGGGATCAAAACGAGGTTTGTCCTATGTTAGCCATATGCAAAGCAAATGCCTTACCACTTGTGCCACCACAGCTTTGGCCCTAGAGAAGATTCTTTTTAAGAAACTTAAGAATGCATGTGTGGGGTAATACTCTGACTCGACATATTGATTTATTTATTTTTAGATTTTTCTGATGACACTATAAAGCATGAATAATGCTTCATACTAAGAAATGAATCAGTAGGGCCTGAGCTATAGCAAAGTGAGTAGGGCATTTGCCTTGAATGGGGCCAACCCAGGTTTGATCCCCAGCATCCCATACAGTCCCTCCAAGCATGCCAGAAGTGATTTCTGAGTGTAGAACCAGGAGTAACTTCTGAGTGCCACTGGGTGTGGCCCAAAAACCAAAACCAAATCAAACAAACAACAGAAATAAATAAGTACAATACTTGATTATTTGTCCTTTTAATTTTTAATATATTTGTGGCCAGTGAATAGTGAAGGGGTTAAGTTACTTGTATTGTAGGAGTCTGGTTTGATACCTGGCACTGCATATGGTCCCCCAAGCACAACTTGGAGTGATTCCTGAGCACAGAGTCAGGAATAATCCCTGAATAAAATCCCCAATAAAAGCTTTCTACTTGTCAACTTAGAATAAAAGACTATTCCAAGAAGCAAACAAAAAAACTCAAATACAAAGTGCTGTAGCCTCAAAGCAATATATCTTATGTACTTTCTTGTTTAATTATTAAAAAGAATATAACATAACTTATTTTTATGATATAGGGAAGTTATCATGTGAAAAAGCCCAGCATTCAAAGTAATACAGAAAGATGATTCTGATATTAATTATATGTTTGAGATAACACATACCCTGTATTATTTTGGAAAGACTAATGATAAAAATAAAATATAAATAATTTCAAATTTCTTAGGAATAATGCATAATATGAAAAATTATAGATGATATAAGGAGTATAATAATCTATAGTTGATAAGAGTTGAGACTGTTGGGTCAAGATAAATGACTCTATTGAGACTGAATTCTACTTTGCTTTACAAAGTATTGATTTTGATAAATCACATGTCTTTTTTGGTCTGGATTTTTTTTTTTTTTTTTGCTTTGGGGCTACACTAGTGGCTCTCAGTGCTACTCCTGGCTCTGCACTCAGAAATTATTTCTGGGGGACCATATGGGATGTTGGGGATCAAACTCAGGTCGGCCAAGTGCAAGGCAAATGCCCTACCCACTGTGCTATTGCTCTGAACTGATTTGTCTAATTTTTAAGTTTCATTATTAAGGCAAGTGTTCTCTGATTTAGTGTGGTATTGATTTTGGATGCTGGGAGCTACTCCTGACACTTTTCTGTGGGTGCTTAGAAACTGCTCAGGAAACCATGAAGAAGTGATAAATAAGGGTGGGGTTCTAGGATAAAATGGCTTAAAATCTGGGAGGATAACTCAATGTGTTAGAGCCCATACTTTGCATCTGAGAGTCCAGATCTGATCTCCAGCACTTCTCCCCTGAGAAGTGCTCGGAGCAACTCCCAAGCAGTTAGGCGGGAACAGCCTGTGAGCACTTGTCCCTGGGTATTGCTAGGTGAGGTTCAAAAAATTTAAAAAAAAAAGGTGCTGGAGCAGTGATGCAAGCAGTAGGGCATTTGCCTTGCACATGCTGAACAAGAACAGACTGCAGTTCGATCCCCCGGCATCCCATATGGTCCTCCAAGGCAGGAGCGATTTCTGAGTGCATAGCCAGGAGTAATCCCTGAGTGTTACCAGGTGTGGCACTCCCTCAAAACCCCCCTCCAAAAATTAAAAAAAAATTAATAAGAGTTGGAGAGAGGAAAATTTCATGACTTCATCTCTCCTGACGGCTGCATAATACTCCATCTTGGTTGTTTCCAGAGTTTTGCTATGGTAAATAGTGCTGCAACGAATGGAATCTATTATGCCGAGTGAAATAAGTCAGAAAGAGAGAGAAAGACACAGAATGGTCTCACTCATCTATGGGTTTTGAGGAAAATGAAAGACATTCTTGCAATAATTTTCAGAGACAAAAGAGAGTAGGGCTGGAAGTTACAGCTCACTTCATGAACCTCACCACAAAGAGTGATGAGTTTAGTTAAAAAAATAACTACACTGCGAACTATCCTGACAATGAGAATGTATGAGGGAAATAGAAAGCCTGTCTAGAGTACAGGCAGGGGCGGGGTGGGGAGGAGGGATATGTGGGACATAGGTGATGGAAATGTTGCACTGGTGATGGGGGGTGTCCTCTTACATGACTGAAACCCAACTACAATCATATTTGTAATCAAGGTGTTTAAATAAAATATTATTTAAAAAAGAGTTGGAGAGAGAACTCAAGGACTAGAAGGCATACATTACATTCAATCCCGGAGCACCACTGAGTATCTTTGGTGGTTAAGTACTATCAGGCAGTACAACATTACCTGGACTGAGTCCTGGCTATTTCTATCATGGCTAGTTTAGAATCTTGGGTAGTGAGTGGTCACTGAGCTTCAAGCACTACTAGGAGGCCCTCCATAGGCCACACACCATATTTAAATTTTTTGTAATAATTTAAAATAAACTTGTATTTTAAAATTTATCTTAAAAAATTGTTTGTTTGTTTTGGGGCCACACCTGGCAGTGCTCAGGGGTTACTCCTTGTTCTGCACTCAGAAATCACTCCTGGCAGGCTTGGGGGACCACATGGGATGCTAAGAACTGAACCTGGTCCCTGGGTCGGCCGTTCGCAAGGCAAATGCCCTGCCACTGTGCTATCATTCTAGTCCCAGAACAATTTTTAATAGGCATTAAATACTCACCTAAAAGTGCATTTTTCCCATGATCATCTGGTAGAAAGCGTTTGTCTACAGCACATACTAGGATATGTTCAGGAAGATTGGGAGACTTGGCCCCAACCAGAAGGAACCCTGCTGGAATGTCGATTTGTTCCATACACAGTGATACCAAACGCAAATCCTTTCCTGCTTGACAAAAACCTAAAACCCAATAAAAGGACACAGTAAGAAATACTTAACAGAGATTTTTACTATAATAGAAAGCAAAGTTTAGTTTCTCATAAGAGAAATCAAAATATCCTTTGGATACCAATATTCCTATTTAAAAACATTTTCTCTGTGTATCAGCACTGGTTGTTGTGATTGCATATACCACTGTCATACCACAAACTAAAATTTACATTCCTAGAAATGCATATTTTGTTTTAAAAGATAAATCATATAGACACACTTTATAATTTTTCATATAAGTAAACTATAGCTAAAATTATGCTGAAATAAAAAAGCTTTGTTATAAAAATTGATGTAGCCATAATCACATTGGATCATTGGATCAGATGTTTAAAAAGGTTAAATCTCCTTAATGTCCATTTGGAGCAGATTTACCTGTTGGAGTGACTAAATTTATTTATTGGAGTATCTAAATTTGGAATTTCACATTCATTTCATATTTCACATTCATTTTCATTATTCACTCATTATTTCATTATTCATATTTCATATTCATTTCATATATTTCAACCAGAATACAAATCTATCATTCATGTGCCCCTTTGAGCAGAGTAGAAAAAAAGACTAAAGGAAGATATTTCTAATTGTCTTAAACAACACCAACACCAAAATGTGTTCCAGTCCACAGGTAAGGAAATGATAAAACACAGTAAACTTCAAAGAAGTTTGTAATTTTTATGCGCAAATAATACAGTACTTTTACTCGAAATACCAATTAGTTTTCTAAAAGAGGACAATCACAGTATAGAGATTCTCTATTTCACATGAAGAAACTGAAGCACCAAGTTTATTGGCTCATAAATGAATGGACTAGAAGTAGAACACAGAATTGTTGAACTATTTTCACTAGATACAACATAATCAGACATGACAAAACTAACATATTCACTTTATCACAATGTCATACACTAATTCATTAATTATTAAAATTAATTATCAACATATGATGTCCTTGGATAAAAATACAGTGCTGAACAAATTTTTATATTCCCTTAAGAATTTATATTATAATTAATTGTAAAAATGTATATGAAATTGAGAAGCACCAAACAGTATTACCAGAGAATAGCTATTTTCTGCTGTAAAGCACTTATCTTTGTATCTTCTGGGAAGAACTCTTTCCTGCACTCCAATATGATTCTGCTGGAGAGTTGTATGATATTCTTGGAAGGGGACCTGATCTTAGCTAGGTCACTGTATAGTATTTCACTTTTTTTTCCTGTTATAGCTGATTGGTCCAAAGATGGGAACCTTATTTGGAGGCTGGAGTTGGGTCATATCAAATGGTTTTTAAAGGGCTATTACAGGTTCTGTGCTCAAGTGAACAAAGTGGTGCCAGGAATCAAACTAGAATCAGATGCATATATATCTTAAGATAAAGGCATGACTATGATAGAGAGAAGCACTCAACCAGGAGGAAGAGGTGATGTTAGGTATTAAACCCTATAAGTCATAGTACTATGAGCCACTGTGGGAAAAAGAAAAGTGCCTTATGGAGAACCAGACTGGGGGTGTGAAGCAAATGAGGGGAGCCTTGGTGGAGGGAAGCAGATACTGGTAATAGAACCAGTGTTGAAACACTACATGCCTAAAACCCAATCATGAGTAACTTTGTAATTTCATGGTGACTAAATAAAAACTGTTTTTAAAAACCAAAGGGGCAAAACAAAACAAAAAAACCAAAGGGGCCAGAATGGTGGCGCAAGCAGTAGACTTTTTGCCTTGCCCGCATTAACATAGAACCTGTCCCATATGGTCCGCAAGCCAGGAGTGATTTCTGAGGGCATAGCCAGGAGTAACCCCTGAGTGTCACTGGGTCCAAAAATAAGAAACAAACAAAAAACTTTTAAGAATTCACTATTTTTATCAATATAATTATTAACTATTTTCATATTAATAAATCAAGCAAAGTATTTCCCTTAAGAAATTTCATCTTGGGGCCAGAGAGATAGCACAGTGGTTGGGTGTTTGCCTTGCATGTGGCTAACCTGGGATGAACCTGGGTTTGATGCCCAGAATCCCATATGGTCCCCCAAACCTGCCAGGATCAATTTCTGAGCACAGAGCCAAAAGTAACCTCTGAGCACTGCTGAGTGTGGCCCAAAAACAAAAAGGAAAAAATTTGTATCTTGATTATAACTTGCTTCAAATGACAGAACACATAAAATGTCTTCCCAAAAGGTGATAAATTATTCAAAATAGTCTATGTACAACAGGATGATCAGGGAGCTGTCTGTCACTGAGAAGCAGTAATACAACTTTTGTACAACCTCTACTAATGTTACATTGAACAAAACCACATCTATACCAATTTGCAAATTATTCTAAGCTTTATAGAGCATTAGTGCTACAGATATTTTCTTCTTTATCTTTCCCTACCTGTTCTCTTCCCTCCCATTCTCCCTTCCTTCCTTTCTTTCTATTGAATCCAGGCCTCATGTGCTCAAGCCTTTTCAGTTAGATCTCCTGGTGGTGCCCATTGGTGCTAATACAGCCTTAAAATCTTTGGATCTAACTTTTTTTTTTGGGGGGGGGGTCACCCAGCAGCGCTCAGGGGTTACTCCTAGCTCTACACTCAGAAATCACTCCTGGCAGGCACAGGGGACCATATGGGATGCCGGAATTCAAACCACCATCCTTCTGCATGAAAGGCAAATGCCTTACCTCCATGCTATCTCTCCGGCCCCTGGATCTAACATTTGCAACAAGTGATTTTTCAAATTCATGAAGAACTAGTGAAGATATTGCCATATACTTGGGATGCATAAGAGAAATCTAAATAGATACCTTTATTGCCACGTAAGCTCACTGGTCCGCTTCCACAGTTAATTAGTTGGAGCATGAGGCATAAGCAGCCATGTAGCAACTCCAAATTCCTCACTACTAATATCCCAGTAGGAGCACCCTAAATTAGATGCAAAAGTAGCACAAAAGCCACTTAAACTTAACAAACAAAAACAATACTAAAAAGAAAAAAACAGGGCCCGGAGATATAGCACAGCGGCATTTGCCTTGCAAGCAGCCTATCCAGGACCAAAGGTGGTTGGTTCGAATCCCGGTGTCCCATATGGTCCCCCGTGCCTGCCAGGAGCTATTTCTGAGCAGACAGCCAGGAGTAACCCCTGAGCAACGCCGGGTGTGGCCCAAAAACAAAAAAAAAAAAAAAAGAAAAGAAAAAAACAATACTGAATTCCTACTAGCAGCAAACACCTTAGTAAACCTCCCAGTGGTCTTCAAACTACGGTCCACTAGCCACATATTGTATTTGTTCCTGTTTTGTTTCTTCACTTCAAAGTAAGATATATGCAGTGTACATAGGAATTTGTTCATTGTTTTTGTTTTTACTATAGTCTGGCCCTCCAACGGTCTGAGGGACAGTGAACTGGTCCCTCATTTAAAAAGTTTGAGGACCGGGCCCGGAGAGATACACAGCGGCATTTGCCTTGCAAGCAGCCGATCCAGGACCAAAGGTGGTTGGTTCGAATCCCGGTGTCCCATATGGTCCCCTGTGCCTGCCAGGAGCTATTTCTGAGCAGACAGCCAGGAGTAACCCCTGAGCATTGCCGGGTGTGTCCCAAAAACCAAAAAAAAAAAAAAAAAAAAAAAAAGTTTGAGGACCACTGCTAGAAAATAATTTAATGATTCCATGTGAGACATTATAATTTTTACAAATTTTCTATTACTGAAGTTTTAATAATTTCATTACAATTTAATTATAAGACACAATACAAAATAAAGAATTGTGTGCCTACCAAAGGGAGGAGGGTTTGGGGTGGGTGGGAACAATGGTAGAAAGAATGTTACACTGATGGTGGGACTGGTGTTGGAACACTGAACACCAGAAACAAGTGTATTCTGAACCACTTTGTAAACCACAGTGTTTAAATAAAGTAATTTTTTAAAAAAAAGTAAGTCTGAGAATCTGTCACAATAGTAGCCTAAGGAAACCAAACAACTAACTCTTTTTTAGTGGTCTCCTGGATGTAATTCTGGAACAGCAAAAAAGACATTAAAAATGAAGAAACCAAGGGACCATGGATGTATTCTGTAGTAGAGAACTTGTTTGGTATGACTGAGGTTCAATTCCTGGTATGGCAAAAAAAAAAAAATAGTGATAAGATGAATTCAAATGATTAAAATTAATTATTAAAATGAATTAATTAAGATGCTAATAGGGGAAACTGCAAAACAAAAAAAAACTACTCTTAAAAATGCTTGTTTAGGGGCTGGAGAGATGCATGGAGGGTAGGGCATTTGCCTTGCATGGAAGGACGGTGGTTCGAATCCCAGCATCCTATATAGTCCCCCGAGCCTGCCAGGAGCAATTTCTGAGCATAGAGCCAGGTATGACCCAAAAACAAAAACAAAAAATGCTTGTTTAGGAGCTAGAGAGATAGCACAGTGGTAGGGCATTTTCCTTGTACGCGGTCAACCCAGGACAGACGTTGGTTTGAATCTCAGTATCCCATATAGTCCCCCAAGTTTGCCAGGAACAATTTCTGAGTGCAGAGCCAGGAATAACCCCTGAGCACCGGCCGGGTATGACCCCAAAACAAAAAAATGTTTTTTTATTTGTTGCCTTTTTGCCAAACCTGGCAATGCTCAGGATTAACTCCTGACTTTGTACTCAGGAATTATTCCTGGAGGAACCATATGGGACGCTGGGAATCCAATCCATGTTGGCCACATGCAAGGACCCTACCTACTATACTATCTCTTCAGCCCTCCCAAGTAGTATAACTTTAAAACCTTTATATTTATCTTATTTTGTTTGTTTGTTTGTTTGTTTGTTTTTGGGCCACACCAAGCGGTGGTGCTCCAGGGTTACTCCTGGCTTTGCATTCAGAAATCACTCCTGGCAAGATAGGGGACCATATGGGATACTGGGAACCCTGGGTCAGCCACATGCAAGGCAACCGCCCTACTGCTGTGCTATCTCTTCAGCCCTATCTTCTTATTTCTAATTATTTACAATTACAAAGCCACATCAATAATTCAATTAAGAGTATTAAAAAAAGAAAGCAATGGGGGCCGGCGAGGTGGCGCTAGAGGTAAGCTGTCTGCCTTAAAAGCACTAGCCAAGGATCAGGACCGAGGTTCTATCCCCCGGTGTCCCATATGGTCCCCCCAAGCCAGGGGAGATTTCTGAGCACTTAGCCAGGAGTAACCCCTGAGCATCGAATGGGTGAGCCTGAAAAATAAAAAAAATAAAAATAAAAATAAAAATAAAATAAAAAAGAAAGCAAGATCGGGAACCAGGAAGATCAGTAAAAAAATCAATTCAAGATCTAAATTGTTGCAAAACCAAGAAAAAGTGCCTAACTTCAGTTTGTATTAGTTTGTATCTATTCTACTAAGTGTCTGGTTTTCTGCTGTGATATTTATTGTTTCATTTGCACCCCCATTCTTTTTTTGTTTTGTTTTGTTTTGTTTTGGGGCCACAGCTCAGGGGTTGCTCCTGGCTATCTGCTCAGAAATAGCTCCTGGCAGGCACGGGGACCATGTGGGATGCCGGCATTCGAACCAACCACCTTCGGTCCTGCATCAGCTGCTTGCAGGGCAAACACCGCTGTGCTATATCTCCGACCCCTACACCCCCATTCTTAAGCTAATTAAACATCAGGGAACTCCAATTGAGAAAAACATTCTTCAAATAGTAATAGTTAATTTAGTTTTTAAGTTGTTTGTGTTTGTAAAGAAAAAAAATCAAATAAAGAATCTATAAAATGTAATTTATATTTCCAAACAAAAATGATTCAAGCATGTAATGTACTTCTATTTTCCTTGTTATTAATGTCGGATTATTAATCTAATAGCTTCAAATATTAAATCTCAATTAGATAATCTAAGATGCAAAAAAATCTCATTACACCCATATAGGATAATATTCATTACATTAAAACTAATTTTGCAAGAATGAATTTTCTAGAGATTACTATATCTGAGGAGTAGAAGCGCCATAAGGAAGAACTTAAGTCTGTTTACTGTTGCAAGGAAAGAAAGGTTAGTTGTGGACATGCAAACAGTAGTTTATTTGACAAAGGTGCTCTTAAATGGTATTATTTTCTGAGAGTAAAACTGAAATGCATCCGGAAATCAAAACTCCGAAGCAAATGATTATAACTTTTAAAAGGATTCATTGCTGAGAACCCTTCTTTATAAATTTCATCTGCATTTCCGTAAGAAAACAGTCAAGGTTTTCTCTTCACAAGAATATTTGCATTCTCCAATTATCTCCAACTTGAAGGTTAAGAAGTAATCTAAATAGGGGGAGGGAAATGTTTACTGAAACAGCTGTTGTAAAAAAGATTACCAAGGAAAGTAATCCAAGCAGTATTTGGAAGCCTAAATTTGCTTCCCATCACCCCTTAAGATAATCAACTGCCTCCCAGCAGGGTAGGAACCCACGCTATTCCAATAATTTACATAAGAAATTAGCAACCAAAATTTACATTTGAATGGTAAACCCCAGCAGTCCACCAGGTGTTAAGTATCTGCTTATCTAAACTGCCTCTAAAAATAGCTCTTTACCTTTCTTTAAACCTTAGGTAAACAGAGGTTTTCCCACAAAGAGAACAAGTCCTGAAGTTAGAATGCCCTGCTATTTCACCGCCATTTTCCTAAGAAACATGTCATGGTTGTTCTACCTTTAAAGCAGAGGACTCTAAAGCTGTCTTAGAATGAAAGGAATTGAAAAAACTAGAGAAAAATTACACATTATCGAATTATAAACCTTTTTTTCTATTTCTTTCTTCTTCTTCTTCTTCTTCTTTTTTTTTTTTTTTTGCTTTTCATTTCTATTGGCCAGTGAATTTAAGGGGGGAAATGAATAATGGATATGTAATTAGCTACAAGAAACTGAAGTTGCTGGTACAGGAATCTAAGACAATAGTTCTGGTGGTGTTGGAATTTGAATCTTGTTGAATGGAACAGTTTGTTTTTCTCAGAAAACGTGCACTTCAAATTTTCCCTTTTATTTATATTTACTGCCTCCTATGATACTTTAGAGAATTGCTACAGAGTAAAGTGGTGATATTTAGTCTCTACTAGATGACTGTGTTTGTATCATGATGAAAAGTAGCAGCTTTCCATACCTGGTTAAAATACTACTAATAATGTAAATAGCCTAAAAAGGCCAAATGAAAACATACATGAGGCACAAAAAATGGGACTAACTCTTTCATTTTTTGCATAAAATTTGGTAACTCAAAATTATTCTCTAAAGCTTTTTATTCTTATTCTATTTAATTTTTACATATAACAAATTCCTAATGAAAATCAACAATGTTTAAAACAGGGGCCGGGGAGGTGGCACTAGAGGTAAGGTGTCTGCCTTGCAAGTGCTAGCCAAGGAAGGACCATGGTTCAATCCCCCAGAGTCCCATATGGTACCCCCCAAGACAGGGGCAATTTTTGAGCGCTTAGCCAGGAGTAACCCCTGAGCATCAAACGGGTGTGGTCGGAAAAAAAAAAAAACCAATGTTTAAAACACTAAACTATTAGCTATTAGCTGGTGAATGAATTGACTGATAGAGAAAACAAAAAAGCATGAATATGGATTAAGACAGTTAAGTGGGGACCAGAGAGATAGCATGGAGGTAAGGCATTTGCTTTTCATGCAGAAGGTCGTTGGTTCAAATCCCGGCATCCCATATGGTCCCCTGTGCCTGCTGGAGTGATTTCTGAGCACAGAGCCAGGAGTAACCCCTGAGTACTGCTGGGTGTGACCCAAAACCAAAAAAAAAAAAAAAAAAGACAGTTAAGTGGAAATTTAGTGTCAGTCACCTACCCTACCACTATAGATTTAAAGGATTTATTCCAGCAACAATGAATACATAACTACAGGTACTTGCAGTAAAGGTCATTAAGCCTGTACAAATGTGGGAAGTGACTGCTTCAATATATAAAATCTAAGAACAAGAAACTGATCACATGTGGGAGCAGAATCATAAGACAGGATGTGCTAGAAGTAGATCCAACTCAAAGAGCAGCAACATCAACTGTTGGAGATGACCTGGAGTCAACAGACAAGATAGTTGGAGAACACAATTTAGGAGCTATTTAGATCTCATTACTTAGAAGTGGTTTCATTCTTTGCCAACCAGGCTGGCAGTTCAATGGGAAGGCCTGGCCTGAGGATGGTCTGGCCTGGAATCTGTGGGGCCTAGTATAATTTTTGTAAATCATAGAACCCCAATAAAAATAACAAAACAACAATAATAATAATGAATTAATAAATCTCAATAAGACCACAAGCAAGGCCCAGCCCACACAGTGAATTATGAATCCTTCAGACTTGATCAAATTTTCCAGAAAAAAAAAGAAAAAAATCAAGATAAAACAAAAATTTTCTGGGGAGGGGAGAAAGAGAAATAGAGAGAGAAATGAGAGAGAGAAAAAGGAAGAAAAAGAGAGACAATGGTAGTAAGGAGATATGGGAATCACTAGATGTGGAGATAAAGGCTGGATCAAAAGTAGCTGTATATAGAGGTGGAGAGGAAAATTGGAATGCATGATAGATTGGAAGTTAAAGACATGTCACAAAAAATCCTAGGGTACTGAGTTAAGAAAATGTTTCTTCTCCCTCCTCTTTCCTTTAACTTCCTTTTTTCTTCCCCTTTTGGGGGGGGGGGGGGCTCCCACATGACACTCGGAACCATTCCCAGCAAGGAGTGGTTCAGTATTAGGACTGGAGGACGCTGTGCTGCTCAGGTCCCACTATTTCAGGGACCACCAAATACTACACCGAGCAATGTTCAGGAAGCCATGAGGTACAGGGGCTCAAACTGGGGTCAGACATAGGTGCCCTATATTTTATCTCTAGATTCTACTTCAAGCTTTGTAAGAGTAGTGTTCTAAGAGAATTTTATTTCTCTCCCTCTTTCCCCTGCCACCTCCCACCAAAATTTTCTTCACCATCATCCAAAGACTCATCACTCTTTTTTTTTTTTGGTTGACTCATCACTCTTGGTATAAAAGTTAAATATAGATAAAGTAGATACCATATAATAATTAGGCTGAGATGGCCGGAAAAGTACTGTATACCACTGAATGGAGAGAAAAGAATACAGTTTATGATATAATCAAAGTCCTAACCTACTAAAAAAAATTTTTTTTTGGTTTTTGGGTCACACCCGGCAGCGCTCAGGGGCTCAGGGGCTCAGCACTCAGGTAAGGCCTTACACTGTGCTATCTCTCTGGCCCCAACTACTGAAAATTTTTTAGGATGGTTAAATATTTGGTGAAAGAGGAAGTTGACTAAAATTAACAAATGGGTTTATCAAAACATCATTTTAAATTTCTATAAATAATATACTTCTAGAAAGGGAGTGGGAGAGATAGATAGGAAGGTGTTGGCCTTCCTATGCTAAAGACCAACCACAGTTTGATTACCCCACCCCCAAAAGCAGTTATAATACCTGAGCAGGGGCCAGAGTAGTAGGGCATTTGCCTTGCATGCAGCAGACCCAGGACAGACCCAGGTTCAATTCCTGGCATCACATCCTGAGCCTGCCAGAAGCAATTTCTGAGCACAGAGCCAAGAGTAACCCTTGAGCACTGCCAGGTGTGACCCAAACCCCCACCCCAAAAAAAAAACAAAAAACACCTGAGCATAGCCATGTGCAGTCCCTAGTCCCATTCCACCAGTACCATTACCCACCCCCTCAGTGTTACAAATAGAAATAATAATGTAAAGCATATTAATATTCTTTTTGAGGGCCCGGAGAGATAGCACAGTGGCGTTTGCCTTGCAAGCAGCTGATCCAGGACCAAAGGTGGTTCGAATCCCGGTGTCCCATATGGTCCTCGTGCCTGCCAGGAGCTATTCTGAGCAGACAGCCAGGAGTAACCCCTGAGCACCGGTGGGTGTGGCCCAAAAACCAAAAAAAAAAAAAAAATTCTTTTTTTTTTGTTTGTTTTGTTTTGTTTTGTTTTTTGGGCCACACTCTGTGACGCTCAGGGGTTACTCCTGGCTATGCGCTCAGAAGTTGCTCCTGGCTTCTTGGGGGACCATATGGGACGCCGGGGGATCGAACCACAGTCCGTCCTAGGCTAGCGCAGGCAAGGCAGGCACCTTACCTCCAGCGCCACCGCCCGGCCCCCCAGAAAATTCTTGAGGTTACAATAGAAAGAAGCAGAAAGAGTGAAACTATAAATCTCCTAAAATAGAAGCATTTTTGTGGGAAGTAATCTGGAACCCAGGACAAGCCCCAACTTGAGTCTAAACTAGCCATGGAACATACTGTCTTGGAGAAGTTATTCAACTGCTGTGAATCTCAGTTTCTTATCTATAGAATAGAAGGACAAAGCTTGTCTTGTTTGTTTTGAGCCACACCTAGCAGTGCTCAGAGCTCCTGACTGTGCTCCTAGAGGTGGTTAGGGGACCATACGCAATACCAGGGATTTAACCTGGATCAGAGAGTTGTATGTACAGCAAGCTGTACTATCCTACTATCTCTCTCTCTGGTTCAAGCCTAGTCTTTCTTATGAACAACTACTTTGAAGTCATAAGAGGTAAGAGAGAAAGTATAATCATTCCTCATTCTTTTCTGTAATGACTTGTATTTACCCTTGAGCAATGTATGCAATGAGCAAGTATTAGCCAGGTTATAGTAGAAGTATTGAAAATAAAAACCCACCATCTGTAGTGCAAGACCCTTCTGGGGCAGGTTTTTGTGAATAGGGAATTGGTGGGCTACTTGAATCAGACATTTCTTCATCATCTTCATCATCTTCCATTTCGTTAGTTGTTAGATTATTAGAAAAATCTAAGCTTCCATTTTGAGTGTAGCGATGAACCAAATCTTTATCTAGATCTTCCACTTTGGGTTTTACATCTGTAGAGCAAATAAAATAGCTAATTTAATAAAAATATAAATTGGAAAAATAACACGAAGAAAACAGTTTAAAAAGATACCCAACCAGTCCCCTGGACTAAGTGGTCAGCCCAGGGGGGCCTATGGCTAGCTGTCCTGCCCAGAGCCCCCAACATACCAGTCGAAGACACCCAGAAGTCCTGGCATGTGGAGTCTTCTGAGCCCAGCCCTGCCTCTGTAGTTTGTGGATGCATAGGAAGGAATTTCTCTCCCCCCCACCCCCCAGGGCCCGATTAACCAGGCGTGGCCCTGAAGAGGATTGGACGATCTAGCTTGCCTGGAGCCTAGAGTTAGTTGGTCTTATGCCAGGAAACTTCAGGGGTAGGGTCTCTTTGTATTTAGGCCAAGGTTATTCCTTTCCATGCCCCTCATATTTTGGTGGGCCTATGCAAACAACAATTGCCACTCTAACACCATTTTTACTGTGCTCCTTTGACTCTAATCCTTAAAAATAACCCATTTAAAATTTGAGGTTAACAAGCTAATATGCATTTACATGGAAATGTAAAAATACTATGCCTCTAATGTTTAAGGAGTTATGTAAGTTTTATGGCTTTAGAAAATTATCATTGGGTCAAAGAGAGCTTTAATACAAGCAGGTCACAGAGGTGAGAAACAAAAACACTGATACTGGGGCAATCGTAAGAATAAGATTGCCGGGTTCGGAGAGATAGCACAGCGGTGTTAGCCTTGCAAGCAGCCGATCCAGGACCTAAGGTGGTTGGTTCGAATCCCGGTGTCCCATATGGTCCCCCGTGCCTGCCAGGAGCTATTTCTGAGCAGACAGCCAGGAGTAACCCCTGAGCACCGCTGGGTGTGGCCCAAAAACCAAAAAAAAGAAAAAATTTTTTTGAGGTTAACTTAAGCTAATATGCATGTACATGGAAATGTAAAAAATACTATGCCTCTAATGTTTAAGGAGTTATGTAAGTTTTATGGCTTTAGATTGCCTTGTGTGCTGTTAAGAAATATTATAATGTGTTACAATCTGGGGACTTGAGGGACAAAGTAATTGTACATGTATTCTTAATGTTCTTTGGCTGAAAGTTCAAAGTTAAGATATCAGCAAGGGGACTTCTTCTGAGAATTCTGTTTATGGGTGATTGTCCTTCCACTGTAACTTTACCTTTTCTTCTTTCTTTGCAGCTTTGTTCTCATAATTAAAAATAAAAAATTAAAAAAAAAAGAAAGATACCTGACCATTACCTAATGCATCAGGTTAATTTCAAAGCCTCCCAGACTTGGAAGCACTTCTTTAAAAAGGGAGGTCTAGAGGAGGCTGCAAAGATTGTACCATGGGTAAGGATCTTGCCTTGGACACAGTTGACCTAAATTTGATTTTTGGCATGCCACACGTTCGAATACCTCTGAGCACAAAGCCAGGAATAACCCCTTAGCCAGGAGTAACCCCTTAGCACTACCAGGTGTGGTTCTCAAAAACAAAACAAAAACAAACAAATAAACAAAAAAGATCTAGAAAGATGTGAGACTGAGAAATTTACCTGTAGATGAGAAAGGATGCTGGTCAGGATCCAAGTACAGCTGTGAAAAAATTGGCCGTGGTACCACACTACTACATCTGAGAGAGGCTTCTATGGAGTTGTGGAGAGCTTCCTCAAACCGAGCAGATTTCAGTTGCCCTGCATATGAATTCCCCATGGTCTACACCACCACCCCAAAAGAAAAACAAAAAATCATAAAATTAGAGGGCTAGACAAATGCAAATTACAAATGTAGCTGATGCTAACAACATTCAAGTAGCTTGTTATGATGTGAATTTCATAAATTATATCTATATTTTGTTACGGTAAATTTTATAGTTTTTCTGTTACCAAAATAACTTTTCTTCTTTGTCTTTAGAGTATAATGCCATTTCCAAATCCCTTTTAAAAGATCCCTGTCTAGAATCAAGCAATAATAAATGCTTTAAGTCAAAGTTCTTCAACCAGTAAAGCATGATTGACTATTGACTGACTGTCAATTGGGAAGTCTGATCTGGTGACAATAATGCCACACCTTCTTTTTAGAACTGAGGTAGTACCCTAACTCCATAACAACTCTATCAGAGTGGATACATAATTACTCGCTATCTACTGAGATCATATTAGCTTATGGGAATGGTGGAAGAAAAATATTCTTCTCTAGAAGAGCTTATGAGAATATATTTGATGAATTTCTGAAAGCAAGAGCTGGATTTTAAAACTCAAATAACTTTTTTTTTTTTTTTTGGTTTTTGGGCCACACCTGTTGATGTTCAGGGGTTACTCCTGGCTACACACTCAAAAATTGCTCCCGGCTTGAGGGACCATAGGGAATGCCAGGGGATCGAACCGTGGTCCATCCTAGGCTAGCGCAGGCACTTGCACCACTGCTCTGGCCCCTCAAATAGCTTATTGTATTGTGAGTTATTAATATTTACTTAGATAATACTATTGTGTGTAGGTTTTGTTTTTGTTTTAATATTTTTGGCTACACTCTGGTGGTGCTCAGGGCTTATTCCTGGCTCTGTGCTCACGGATCACTTCTAGTAGGCTCAGGGGACCATATGAGATGCTGGAGATCAAACTATGGTCAGTCACATGCAACACAAGGACAACTGTACCATAACTCTGACCCCACTATTGCTTTCTTTTATTTAATCTAAATAACAGTCTTATTTGGACTCCTGTACAGAAATCCTTAGTAAGTTTTTTTTTTTTTTTTTTTTTTTTTTGGTTTTTGGGTCCACCCGGCAGTGCTCAGGGGTTATTCCTGGCTCCATGCTCAGAAATTGCTCCTGGCAGGCACAGGGGACCATATGGGATGCCGGGATTTGAACCGATGACCTTCTGCATGAAAGGCAAATGCCTTACCTCCATGCTATCTCTCCGGCCCCAGTAAGTTTTGAAGTCATAAACTTTTTTACTTCTTATAAAATTTTTTATAAAATATTTTTAAAGTACTTGTTAGTTTACATTTTTCTTTTTTGGTTTGGTTTTGGGCTACACCCAGAGGTGTTCAGTGGTTACTCCTGGCTCTGTGCTCAGAGGTCATTTCTGGTCGTTCTCAGGATGCTAAAATCAAACCCCAGGATGGGCACATACAAGGTAAATTCTCTATCTGTTATACTATCACTCCAGCCCCTTAAATTTTTCAATAGGGTATTATAACACCCTATAAGTTATTGGATGTTACCAGCCCCAGACTGATGATTCCTAACTAGAGAAGAAGATATGCAAAGCACATCTTAACTCTACTCTCAAGTTCTCCATGCTTATAATTTGAACTTCATAGAAGATTTTGGTGTCACTGAGCTCCTATGTGCAGAAAAGAAAAAATAAATAGAAGAGAGGTGGTATGTATTCTGATAGCATTAAGAAATATATAGAGAGACTTACATCTGAGTGAGTTTATCAAAGCTTTAGTAGAAATGATGAATTGGAAATAAAGCCACAATCTTATTTTGGCAGCTTTATTGTAATAGATTATATGAAAAATTTTATATTAAAATTGCTAAGATCTGTTCAGAAAGATGGCACAGGGGATAGAGAGCTTGTCCTGCATGTAGCTACTCTGGATTCAATCCCTGGCATCCTATACAGGGACCCATGAATAATTCCTCAGCACATAGCTAGAAGTAACCCCTGAGCATTGCTGGCTGTGACTCAAAAAGCAAACCAGGAAAATTGCTAAATTTCTGATAAAAGTACATACCCCAAAATATGCATATTATATCAAATTAAAACATTTTTTGGGGGGTCACACCTGGCTACCATCAGGGTTTACTCCTGGATCTGCACTCAGGGATTACTCTTGGTGGGCTCAGTGGATTGTATGGGTGCAAGTATTCTGTTTTGTTTGGGGTCTACACTCAGTAGGCTCAGGCTTACTTCAGGTTCTGTGCTCAGAAATCAGAGGAACTGTGGAATGCTGGGAACTGAATCAGTGTTGGACTCTGCAAGGTAAGAACCTACCTGCTATACTATCCCTTTGGTCTCAGTAAAAGTAGTCTTTTACTAGCAACAACTTTCTTTAGGGGCTTTTTTTTTAAATGAGGAGCACTTTTGGTGGAGTATTTTAAGGAGCATATTTTTGTGGGGTGTTTAGTATATATCCAATAGTGTTCAAGGACTATTTCTGGCTCTGCACTCAGTACTGTCTTCCTGGGGTGCTTGAGTGACCATATATGTTTCCAGGATTGAACTGGTGTCTGCTGAATGCCAGGCCAGCAACTTACCTCTGTATCTACTTTCTATTTTTTTAAATAATAACAAATCAAGGTACAAGAATCTAACTCAGGGGCCGGAGAGATAGCATGGAGGTAAGGTGTTTGCCTTCCATGCAGAAGGATGGTGGTTCAAACTCTGGCATCCCATATGGTTCCTGAGCCTGCCAGGAGGGATTTCTGAGCACAGAGCCAGGAGTAGCTCCTGAGCGCTGGCAGGTGTGACCCAAAACTAAAAAATACAATAACAATAACAACAAAAACAAGAATCTGACTCAGAAGTAGAACACTTGCCTTGTATATATGAAGTTTCTGTTCACTCTGGGGCATTATCATCATTTTATTATCACAAAAATCCTCCATCCTGTCACAATCATGTGATTCCCATAGTACCAAGTATGAAAATGCTGTACCCAAAGTGTTCCCTCATGAAGAAAACAACCCCCCAAAATAACAACTACAACAGAAAAATGAAAGTGTAAAATAAATATAGGTGTAAGGAAGGGGTTTTTGAATTGTATTCTTGTGTTCCTAGGGTATATCCCTAGGAGTGGAATAGCTGGGTCGAATGGGAGCTCAATTTCCAGATTTTGAAGGAACCTCCATATCGCTTTCCATAGAGGCTGTACTAGAAGGCATTCCCACCAGCAGTGGATAAGAGTTCCTTTCTCTCCCCCTTCCTTACACCTATATTTATTGCAGCACTATTCACAATAGCCAGGCTCTGGAAACAACCAAGATGCCCTTCAACAGACGAATGGCTAAAGAAACTGTGGTACATATACACAATGGAATATTATGCAGCCGTCAGGAGAGATGAAGTCATGAAATTTTTCTATACATGGATGTACATGAAATCTAGCATGCTCAGTGAAATAAGTCAGAAGGAGAGAGAGAGACGCAGAATAGTCTCACTCATCTATGGGTTTTAAGAAAAATAAAAGTCATTTTTGTAACAATCCTCAGAGACAATGAGAGGAGGGCTGGAACACCAGCTCACTCCATGAAGCTCACCACAAAGAATGGTGAGCACAGTTATAGAAATAACTACACTGAGAACTACCATAATCAAGTGAATGAATGAGGGAACTGGAAAGCCTGTCTGGAGTACAGGTGGGGGTGGGGTGGGATGGAGGGAGATTTGGGACATTGGTGGCGGGAATGTTGCACTGGTGAAGAGGGTGTTCTTTATGACTGAAACCTTATCACAATCATTTATGTAATCAAGATATTCAAATAAAGAGAAAAAAAAGAAAGTGTAAAATATATTAAAGGTTTCTACAGGGAAAGAAAAGAGAAGTTAAATTAAAAGAAAATAAATGCTGGTATGAAAGAGATAGTACAGAGGTTAAGGTGCTTGATTTTCACATAGCCAGTCTGCTTTGATTCCCAGCACTCCAGATTATACCCAAGAAGCACCACAGATGACCCCTGAGAGCAGAACAAAAAGTAAGCTATAAGTGCAGCCAGGTGTGGTCCAACCCCCCCCCAAAAAAAGGTTTAATTAAAGATTTTAATTTAGGTACTTAAAGAGATATAGAGTTCTTAGATAAAC